>NW_023425532.1:5190000-5452500 GCF_014108245.1 Pipistrellus kuhlii
TGTAGGGTAAAGCCTCGGACTGACCTGTTCGCAAAGCCACAAACAAGTCCCAGCTTAGAGGTACAGCCCGCTTAGCATCATTAAGCTTGACCTTATGAGCCCCTAGATCCTTTCTGGGTCGCTGATGGGCTGTGGGAGGGGCAGCAAGTGCTGCCAAAACAAGTGAAACTCATAAGAACATGGTAACTATGGTGACCACCACCTTGTTTACCTCTGGCTATAAAATAAACCATCAGCTTGCCATCTGCATCTGTTCGGCCAGGCACAGGAGATCCACCTGGACCCAGCTTATTCTCTCTGTCTGTCTTTTCTTCATCCTTCACCGCCCTCCCTCAGGCTCGCTGAACCCTTGGCTGTGCTGGCGCGGCACATGCATCCAGCGATTCTGAAGAGGAACCCACCACAATCAAAAGTCCTTCCCTGGAGCGACCCTGCAAAGTTCTCGGCCAGGCCTTCACGGCCCTTCCCAAGCAGAGGGAGGTGCGTTTGCTGAATAGACCCCAAGTCCCAGCAAGTCCTGGCATGTATCAACGATATTGCTGTCATTCCCATCCCAGACTCTATTCTCGTGTTTTCTGGTGAACAGTTTCCTGATAGATGTACTGTGGCCAAGGTAACAATGTGACCATCTTTCTAGAATAATTGCAGCTTGGGTGAGACTGTAGTGTGACAGATACTGACCGATTATTGATACATTGAAGCTGGAGTTGACCTTCAGCTTGCACGTTCAGCTCTTATTGAAAACAACTGCAAACACCCGGCTCCATCCTGGCAGGACTCTGAAATGGGAAATAGCAGCAAAAACCACCTGCCCTAGCTGGTTTGGCTCCATGGATAGAGCCAACTCCTACGGACTGAAGGGTCCCAGGTTGGATTCCGGTCAAGGGCACATGTCCGGATTGTGAGCAGCCGATTCATGATCCTCTCTCAGCATTGATGCTTCTATCCCTCTCACCCTCTCCCTTCCTCTCTGAAATCAATTTAAAAAAAAATTTTTTTTAAAGAAGATATTCAAATGGCCAATAAAGATCTGAAAAGGCACCCAACTTCATGAAGCATCAGGGAAATGCCAATTAAAGCCACAACGAGCCCCCCCCCCCCTCGAGAAAGGATGTAAAAGCATGTTCACAGCAGCGTCACTCCCTATAACACAAACAGGAGGCTCCGTGGGTGTCCATGATGGCGGGATAAGCAATGCGTGGCAGAGTCCTGAGATGGAATGGTCCCCAGCAGTGAGAACGAGCAAACTAAAGTAGATGCAAGGACATCTCACACACAGAAGATGGAGTGGGACCGCCAGGCACAGACAGAATATTTTTTTAGCCGAAACCGGTTTGGCTCAATGGATGGAGCATCGGCTTGGGGTCTGAAGGGTCCCGGGTTCAATTCCAGTCAAGGGCATGTACCTTGGTTGCAGGCATATCCCCAGTAGAGGGTGTGCAAGAGGCAGCTGATCGATGACTCTCTCTCATTGATGTTTCTAACTCTCTATCTCTCTCCCTTCCTCTCTGTACAAAATCAATAAAATATATTTTTAAAAAAATATTTTTTTAAAAAGCAAAATGCCCCTCTGAGGGACAGTGAATGGGAAGAGGAAGGAGGAGGCCTTGGGGGTACAGGCGAGGTTTGGTTCCAGCATGTTTTCCCTTTGGGAAGTTCATCCAATTATTTATGATTTCAGAACCGTTAGGTACATGTGCCACATTTTAATAAAAAGTGAAACAAATTCTAATTTAGGTATTTCTTCTTTGGGCCCTAGCTCGATAGCTCAATTGGTTAGAGTGTGGGCCCCCTATGCCAAGGTTGTAGGTTCAATCCCCAGCCAAGGCATATACAAGAATCAACCAATGAATATATAACTAAGTGGGACAACAAATCAATGTTTCTCTCTCCCTTTTTTTTTCTCTCCCTTCCTCCCTCCCTCTTCCACCTGAGCCTCGGATGGCCCTTGGTGGTGAGGCAGCTGCCATCTGAGATTTGCCTGAACCTCGGGATGGCCCTGGGCAGCTGGGCAGCTGCCATCCCAGGCTTGCCTGCACCTCTAGCTGGCCCTCGATTGCCTGGGTGGCTGGGGGACTGAGGGGACTGGGGGACTCTGGAGACAGGCATGCGGCAAGGCTGGGCCCTCCTGAGGGCGGGCCAGCCTTGCCGCACACCTGTTGACCCAGCGGGGCTGAGGGGATTGGGCGCCTCCATCCTGTTGCTGTGGGCACTGCCATCTTTGAGGGCGTGACAGTCAATTAGCATATTCCCTCCTTATTGGTGGTGGGTGTAGCCATGCTTGTGACAGCCTGAGGGTCAATTAACATATTCCCTCCTTATTAGATAGGATACACATTTGGTCCTGGCTCCTGGCTCACTGCTCCTAACATCCTTGGGATTTCCCTGTGATAAGCGTAGCAAAGGTGTCTTTTGTTATATTAATGAGGTGACTCAGAAAACTCCCAGGTGAAGTAAGGATGGGGCTGGTTGCCCGGGGAATCCACCACATGATTAGAGGATTGGAAGTTTTAGTCCTGCCCCACACCTGGCACTGTGCTGAGCTTCCATCTCATTGGTCCTGAGTCATAGCCTTCCGTGAGGAACCGGTGATCTGGTGAGTAAATGTTTCTCTGGCTTCTGCTGTCTCAGGTGAATCACGAACCTGCCTTCCACTGCCGGAACCTTCCAGACGAACATGGGTGTTGCCAGGCCACAAGGCTAGCCTATGAGGCTGCTGTTGCCAAGGTCGGGTGGGAGCCCCATCAGCCCTGCACTCCCACCAGCTGGGCCTCCTGCCTTTGACCCAAGAGCTGTTCCCTTATTGCTGTGCCCCCGAGGGCTGAGACGCCACTGACCAGGCCTGGCCTTGGGCTGCTCTGTGTGCCCACAATTCAGGCTCATCAACAGGTTCTGTCAGCTCAACCTGTGTGAGATGCTGAACATACATGGCTCTTAAGCACTGACGCCTTCCCCACACTGTAGGCCCGTCTCTGAGGTTTCAATCTCCGAACGAGGCCTGAGTCCTTCGACTCCAAGCCCAGTGTCCTTCCCTTTCCCCAACAGGTACTGTTCTGTGACGAGGAATACAATTCCAGGACACATACCTAGGTTTTAGGTTCGATCCCCAGTTGGGGCAGCCAAATGATGTTTCTCTCTCATCTCGCTATTTCTCTCTCTCTCTCTCTCTCTCTCTCTCTCTCTCTCTCTCTCTCTCTCTCAAAAACAAAACAAACAAACAAACAAAACAACAACAGTGAAACATATCCTTGGGTGAGGATTTAAAGAAAGAAGAGGAGCTCAGAGCGCCCACAAGTGGCTTGTGACCAGCACTGCTCAGGGGAGCAGACCCCTTAACTCCAAAACACTTGGGATTGTGGGTGAGGCACAGGACCTAAATCATCTCCCCTCCAGCCTGGAGCCACGCTCACCAAGCTGAATTCTGTCCTATCTGACTTTTCTTCTGGCTTTGACTCTAAGTAGGGTTGCCAGATTTAGCCAATAAAATATAAGTACTTATACTAAAAAATTATTCGTTGGTGATCTGAAATGCAAATTGAACCGGGCCGCCTGTGTTTTATCTGGCAATTTGAACTACAGGAAAGTTTCGCTGACAGTTGAGGGCAGAATCTCTCATGTTTTCATGAAAGCACCCAGCCTGTGCTGGCTGACTCCCATCGCCGTCCTTTCCACATATGGCGATCGCCTGTTTATCGTTTATCTCCAAGCTGTGCCTGGTCCACCACCCATCCTGGTGGCGCCTGATGCAAAGAGTCCTTGTTGAAATCTCTACATTTTATTTTGTAAATAATTTAAAGTGACCAGACGTCCCGCTTTTGGCGGGACAGTCCCGGTTTTTAACAATTTGTCCCACGTCCTGCAGCGTTTTTAAAAAGTCCCGATTTTTGGAAAGAATGCACAACAAGCTAGGGAACGGTGGGGCTTTGCCTCTGAAAGGCCACATCCAAATGCAAGATCACAAGGGCTTCATCAGCACCTGTGGCATTGCTAATTAGCAAAGGGAAAGTCAGAAATGGGTTTTCATTGATGACATCGGTGGCTCGCTAAGTAGCATGAACTGGTTCCAGTTGGTGGAATGAAAGCTACCGGCGTCTATGGGTTTGTTTAACTATGCGCTGGGCGCTCTGCACCTGTACGCAAAGAGGACGGCAGACTCCAGCCAGGCCTATGGCCTGCCCCTGAGCGGGGGCCCGAGGCTTGATGCCACCTTTGGTGCTGGAGGATTTCTGGTTCCCAGATGCTTCTGGAATGTTGCATGTGCCTTGAATGGACCTTCGGTGCCAAGTGCAAACTGAGAGGTGGGACCTCCTCGTGCCCAGAGAACGGCTGGGCCAGGCTGGCGCTCTTTGCTCATGGATGCGAGTTCAGGAAACATCTCCAGGCGTGTGGTGCGGTGTGAGAGGGGTGTGGGGTGGCTCATCCTCCCTCATCTCACACTTTTGTGGAGATGTGGCCATTATTAAGATTTTATATCTCAACTCCAATCCCACCCACCCCCATTTTTAAAATTCATTTCAGAGAAGAAGGAAGGGAGAGGGAGAGAAAGAGAGAAACATCGATGACAAGGGAGAATCATGGATCGGCTGCCTCCTGCAGGCCCCACACTAGGGATGGAGTCCGCACCAGGAATCGAACCATGACCTCCTGGTTCGTAGGTCGATGTTCAACCGCTGAGCCATGCCGGCCGGGCCCCAGCCTTCTTTATGATGCTGTGGCCGGGACTCTGCAAACCACATCCCCACTTTGTCAGCGGCTCCCTGTGCGCTCTGCCATTGGAGGTGTTAGAGGAAGACTCAGGTAGAGGAAGAAGGAGGGAGCTCCCTGTGGCTTCCTGATCCCAAGTGTGACCCCCCCCCCCCCCCCCGCTTTGGGGATCTGGGTTTGACATCCGGGGGTCCCTCCTCTGAGCTCCCACGCTGGCATCAGCCAGCAGGTGCCCTTTGCAGGCATCTGACTGTCAGCCGCACACGATCTGCCCTCCACGCTCCGACATGTTAGCAATTCCAAGGTTCCCTCGGGCCCCGGGCTGCAGCCGCTGCTGGCACACTCCCTCCCCACACTGGGAGGCTGCTTTCTCTTTGTGGGTCCAGCTGATAGTCATTCTCAAACTCAGCTCCCCGTTCCCCACTCACTGCTCTGCTGAAGGGGCTGCTGTGGCTGTCTCCTGCCGGGAAGGACTTTCAGGTCATACATGGCCAGCCTGGCCTGGGCAGGCACTCGGTCAATATTCCGCGATAAATGGATGAATAAATGACTGGCTTTCTCACTGTACATTAACCACGACTTTCCAGATTTTTTTTATCCAACCTCATGTGATTTTAATTATCAGCATCAGTCCCCAGAGCCCTCTAGCTTCAGAAGGGAAGTAACAATCAGATCTAACAGGAATACGATGCAGCCCTGGCTGGTATGGCTCAGTGGGTTGGAGCACCATCTCGTACACTGAAAAATGTGGTAAGTTTGATTCCCAGTCAGGCACATGCCTAGGTTGCGGCAGCCCATCTCTCTCTTTCTCTCCCTATCTCTCTCCCAAAAAATAAAAATAAAAAATCAATGGCCCTGGACGGTTTGGCTCAGTGGGTAGGGCGTTGGCCCGCAGACTGGAGGGTCCCAGGTTCAATTCCCAGTCAAGGGCACAGGCCCAGGTTGTGGGCTCCACCCCCAGTAGGGGTTGTGCAGGAGGCAGCTGATCCATGATTCTCACTAATCATGGATGTTTATCTCTCTCTCCCTTCCTCTCTGAAGTCAATAAAAAATAAATTAAAAAAAAAACAATGAAAAACCTGTCCTCAGGTGAGGATTTTTTAAAAAGAATAAAATTCAAAAGTTTAAAAGGATATACGTGCCCCTGGAGCTCTCTGCAGGCACCCCGCTTTTCTCTGCTCCCACCCTTCTCCAAGCTCAGAACCATCCAGGTTCTCCTGCACCAGTGGTCGGCAAACTGTGGCTCTTGAGCCACATGCGGCTCTTTGGCCCCTGGAGCGTGGCTCTTCCACAAAAGACCACAGCCTGGGCAAGTCTATGTTGAAGAAGTGGCGTTAGAAAAAGTTTAAGTTTAAACAATTGGGCTCTCAACAGAAATTTCGATCGTTGTGCTGTTGGTGTTTGGCTCTGATGGCTAAGGAGTTTGCCGACCACTGGGCTAGCCAGTAGGAGAAGCTGAGAGGCGCCTTTGGGTCCGGCCCTCCATCCCATCCGCACACAGGAAGTGACAGGTGCGGACGCCTGCCATCTGGGCTCTTGCTCCCCCCCCCCCCCACGCCGTGTGTCATGTATCCTCTTGAACAGCACATCCTTCTGCCCTCCACTGGGCCACAGTGCTTCAGGCTGGCCAGGAGCAGGCCTGTGGGGGCTGGGATGGGAAGCCAGCCGCCCCTGCCCCTGAGTTCCCAGCAAAAGCAGAGATGATGATGATGATGGTGGTGAAAGAGGCGCCGGGGGAACAGCCAGCAGGCTCCCGAGGAGGCGAGGAAGTCAGGCAGACTTCCTGTTCGTCAGAAGGGTCATTGTTGCCAATGCCGGTGCCGCCCGGCTTCCCCTGGATACCTCTGCACTCCCCCCCGCCCAGCTTCAGGGGTGGTGTTGCCAATAAAAGGCACTTCTGTCGTTCAGGGCCTGCCCTGGGCCCTGGGAGTAGCGGGGCGGAGAGCTGGGGGCGACGCTCCCTGGGGCAGGAATAGCCTGGCACTAAAGGGGGTGCATGGCCCAAACCCTGAGGTTCACTCCTGCCCCCCAGTCCCAGAGCCTGGGCAGGCCGGCCTAACAGCTGCGGGACTGTGTCCGAGATGGACCCCTGGCTGCTTGCTCATCTGTCTGTCTGGGCGGCTCTCAGTCACCGAGCCACACTGGCCGGCACATCTCCACTCTTTGTTTGTTTTTTTAATATATTTTTGTTGACTTCAGAGAGGAAGGGAGGGGGAGAGAGAGAGAGAGAGAGAGAGAGAGAGAGAGAGAGAGAGAGAGAGAGAGAGAGAGAGAGAGAGAGAGAGAAGCATTCATGATGAGAGAGAATCATGGATTGGCTGCCTCCTACACTCCCCACCCTGGGAATTGAGCCCACAGCCCGGGTACGCCATGCCGGCACGGCCGAGGGTGACCCTGAGCGGGGGCAGTGAAGGATGGAGAAAAGACTGATAAGAGAATGAAGCTGGGTCTCGGTGGGACGCTGTCCTCTCTGATGGAGAGACAGTGACAGACACTACCAGCACTGTCTTTGTTTTACAGTCGATGCCACGAGGCAAAGGAAGGGCGTGGCCAAGATGTTTAACATTCTCCTGGGTTTCCATCCTCAGCTACACGCACCTGAATTCCATCCAGCCCACGTCACTCAGCACGTGGGACCACGAGTTCGGACCACAGGTTCCAGCTCACAACCACAGCTGCTGGCTGTAACTGTGCTGGAGGCTCTGCCCTCCACGCTGGGACTTGCACGTGGCCATGAGGACTGTGCCCTCTCCTCAGTCCGAGGCTTGAACCTGTCCAAACTCTGTAGTCCCCAGCATGTGCTCTTGACCTGGCCCTTCAGTCCGCAGGCCGATACTCCATCCCCTGAGCCACACCGGCCAGGGCTGCTCCTGCACTCTGGAAGACCACACACACTCTTCCCCCGAACGTCCATGCTTCCCAATTCCCGGACCATCGGCCTCAAGCATCGCGCCCTTAGGAAGCGGCTCCTGACTGTCTCCTCTCAGGCTGTGCCGTAGAGATCACAAATAAAACACAGAGAATCTGGGGCTGAGTGTGCCGCTCAGTCTGCAGCCGCCAAGTCTTTCTGTCTTTGCTCAGAATTAGACATGAGAGAAGCTGCTGGTGAGTTCGCACCTTCACTCTAAATTTAGAAATCAGAAAGCGCTGTTTATGACGCCAGGGCCACGGCGCCTTCCCTGTGGGCCCGGAGGAGAGTGAAACCCGCTTCCCTGACGAGAGGGTGCACGGAACTGAGCCGGCACCCCAACACCCCCCCGCCCCCCCCCCCCCCCACACACACATTAGTCCTCTAGGCAAGGTGCGTCCTGCACGGAGTGGAGTCGGATCCCAGGCTTCGCAGTAGCTCCCTCACCTCCCCCGCTGCCCGCAGGTGCCTGTTTCCAAGCTCTCAGCCTCTGTGGCAGGGCCGCGGGAAGTCAAGCGCTTTCTGTCCCAAAGGCACGGGGACAGCCTGCTCGGGTTTGACAACTTGTGGCTTCCTCCTCCCTGCTCTTCTAACGGCCTGATTAGCACTTGGATTGGATTTAATTTGCACCCAGGGTAATTCGCTGTCAGCCGGAGAGCCATCAGCATGAAAAATGGCACCAGAATTAAAAACCAATAGTCAAATTTCAGCGGAAGGCGCTCCTGGCACAGCGATGGAGAGGGTTGCCTGGAGCCGGTGGGCCGGCCCGTGAGGTACCAGTGAGCGCGTTAGCGAGCGTCCGGGCTGGGCCTTGCATCGTGGGGAGCAGGCAGCCGGATGAGAAAATGGGGAAATGTGTGGTTCCGTTCAAACCGTCAAGCCAAGTGGCTGTTTGCCAGCTGCTACCCCACTGTGGTGCTTGTACAACACCGCCCCCCCCCCCAAATTCTCTTTTCTTTTAAATCTATTTTTATCTTTGTTGATTTCAGGGAGGAAGGGAGAGAAACATCAATGATGAGAGGAATTCATGGACCGGCTGCCTCCTGCACGCCCCCCACTGGGGATCCAGCCTGCAGCCTGGGCCTGTGCCCTGGCCAGGAATTGAACCCTGACCTCCTGGTTCATAGGTTGAGGCTCAGCCACTGCACCCCCTGGCCAGGCATCCCCAAATTCTTTGACAATCCTCTCATTAAAAGGGGAATCGGGCATTTTGAAGACTAGATTCCTAAGTCATAAAGGGCCGTACCGCTTCTGTCTCATCCCCTTTCTTGCAAGCCCTTGAGCTGATGCCAAAGGAGTCCTATTGCCCTGAGCTGCCACGTTGGGAAGGACAAGCAGCCCTAACCGGTGTGGCTCAGTGGATAGAGCGTTGGCCTGCAGACTGAGGGGTCCCAGGTTCGATTCCAGTCAAGCCCAGACTCACGAGCAGTGTGAGTGATGGTCGCGGTCTGAACCACTGTTGCGGAGTGGCATCACAGAGGCGGGTAGGCACAACACCCAGGATTCTGTGGCTGCCCTGCCTCTGCCCCTTGCCTTGGTGCCCACGGGACCCCTGGTCAAGGGCACTCACGCTACGTCCAGCCAGACATCCAGTCTACCCGGTCTCCACTGGCCTGGCCAGAGACTGACCAACTGAGCCAAGACTCAGAAACAAGTCCCCCTGCTCCCCCTTTCCAGAGTTTTCTCACACACACATACCCCACCCTGTGTGCCCAGGACAAGTGCTCTGCCACCTGGAGGCATCTTCTGGTTCGGGGAACACTGGGGGGCACATGAGCTGCTTCTCATGGCCAAGGTCCTCCCAGTCTGACTTGCCTGTGGGAGAACCCAAGGAAGGTAGAACCGCCTTTGCCTGGGGCGGGAGTGAGAGGCCACCCAGCGCTGGAAGCTCGGGGCTTATATATGCTCTGCAGCAGAGAGTTCCCTCATGTGATTGGTTCCTTCTGGCAGCTTTGCTGATCATACACGGGCTCCAATTGGCTCCATGTAAATTAGCTAAGCCTCATCCATTGATGCTGGTTGCGATTACTGCGCAGGCTGCACTACCTACCCACCTGCCAGCCTACAGCCTCTCCCAGGTACATCCTGCCTCAACCATCACTTGGCTGGGAAGGCTGAGGCCAGGCCTGGGGCCCGTCTGCCTCATGCCGGAAGCAGCCTGGCGAGGTAGGTGGAAGGGGCTGGATTCTGGAAGCGCCTGGGACCGCCCTCACACACCGGCCTGATTCCAGCCCGGTCCCAGCCCCACTGCGGGTTTCCGGGTTTCCGCTGTGGGTGTTGTGTTCACAAGTCCTGACCTTGGCTCCTAGAGGCCCAGCTGTTTCCAATCGCCGGTTGGGGCGGGGTGACGGGAGAGGCCCCGTTCACACCCCAGCTCACGTGCAGCAGTGGAACGGCAGGCTGAGCTGCGAGCGCTCTGTGCCTCAGATGGAGTTATTCAAAGTTCCTAATTACCCTGAAATCTCTCAAAATGAAAACATGATTGGAGAATTAAACCTGGTAAACAAATCAGCGAGAAAGAAAAGCTCTGCATCGCAAATGACAAAATCCAAACACCCAATCCGGCAGAGCAATGAGCTCCCAGGGCTGCAGGCAGCCCCGGGGCCTGGTGAAGGCAGGATGTGGGGGCAGCCAGGCCCGAAGGCAGGATGGGGGCGCAGCCAGGCCCTGGCACAGGACAGGCTGAGCCCGGGGCTGGGATGTGGCCAGACCCAGCGCTGGGTGGGGAGGCCTGGCTGCAGCCTCGGCCACATGGCTCTGTGGTCCAGCGGCTTCGGGGAGAGCCAGGTTCTCATGCTAAGAGGAGCCATTTCCATCTTCTGTCCCCGCCCCCATGTCATCTCACCTCATCCCTCGTGGCGGAATCGCTGGGAACTGGGGTGAGCGCTTGTTCAGACAGTTCTTGGTCTCTCTCTGAGTCAGACCTGTTTCTCAGGACCTGCTAACCCCTTCTCTGGGGCTTTCTCCAGACAAAGAGTTCTGCTTTCTATTGCTGTGTGACCCCCAAACTCGGCAGCATAAAATGCCGTTTTATTCCATTAGATTCTGAGGTCAGGAATGCAGGCGGGGCCCACGGGGGCACAGGGGCAGCTTGTCTCTGCTCAGCTGGGCGTCACTCCCCAGCT
Source organism: Pipistrellus kuhlii (assembly GCF_014108245.1). Lineage (NCBI taxonomy): Eukaryota > Metazoa > Chordata > Mammalia > Chiroptera > Vespertilionidae > Pipistrellus > Pipistrellus kuhlii. The sequence goes on from NW_023425532.1 coordinate 5,200,738, forward strand.
GGGGGCACAGCCACCTGTCACTTTCCCTGTATCAGCCGCCTCTCCCCGCAGAGCTCCTGGCAGAGCAGCCTGCGGTGGCCCGGGCTTCCTCCCGGCAGGGCGGCCTCGGGGCAGCCAGATGCTCTGAGCGCTCAGGGCCCCGAAGGCAAGTGTTTTGGCAAACAACAACGGGCACCGCATTGGCAGCCACGGGCATCCCTGCCCGCATTCTCAGGGTGACCAGTGAGCCCCAAGCCCACCCAGGGGCCAGTTCTCCAGCTGCCACGGGTGGTTCCAGCGGCCCAGGGCCTCTTGGGCGCACAGCTGTCCTGCTGCTCATCTAAGCGAACCCTCATCCAATGGCAAGTGCTCTTTTTTTTTAATTTCTTTATTGATTAAGGTGTTACACATGTGTCCTTATTCCCCCATTGCTCCACCCCCACCCCCATTTATTCCCCCACCACCCTGGTGTCTGTGTCCATTGAGCAGGCTTACATGCATGCATACAAGTCCTTTGGTTGATCTCTCCCCCTTACCCCACCCTCGCCTGCCTTCCCTCTGAGGTTTGACGTTTTGTTCGATGCTTCTCTGTCTCTGGATCTGTTTTTGTTCATCAGTTTATGTTGTTCATTATATTCCACAAATGAATGAGGTCATGGGATATTTATCTTTCTCTGGCTTATTTCACTTAGTATGGAGGCCGGCAAATTGCGGCTCTCGAGCCACATGCAGCTCTTTGGCCTGTTGAGCGTGGCTCTTCCACAAAATACCACGGCCTGGGCGCGTCTATGTTGAAGAGTGGCATTCGGAGAAATTCACGTTTTAAAAATTGGGCTCTCAAAAGAAATCTCAGTCGTGCTGTTGGTATTTGGCTCTGTGGACTCATGAGTTTGCCGACCGCTGACTTAGCACAATGCTCTCCAGGCCCATCCATGCTGTTGCAAATGGTAAGAGTTCCTTCCTGTTCACAGCAGTGGAGCATTCCGTTGTATAGATGTACCAACGGCAAGTGTACTTGTGAGCATGCACTGAGCACATTCACACACCCCCGCCGCCTCTCCCCAAGTGCCCACTAAAATGACAGTGACGGATTTTGCCTAAAAAGATCTAAATCCAGCCCAGCTGGCGCAGCTCAATGGTTGAGCTTCGACCTCTGAACCAGGAGGTCCCGGTTTGATTCCGGGTCAGGGCACAGGCCCGGGTTGCGGGCTCCATCCCCAGTGTGGGGTGTGCAGGAGGCAGCCGATCCATGATCCTCTCTCTCATCGTGGATGTCTCTCCCTCTCTTCCTCTCCCTTCCTCCCTGAAATCAATAAAAACATATAAAAAAAGAAAGAAAGAAAGAAAGAAAGAAAGAAAGAAAGAAAGAAAGAAAGAAAGAAAGGACAGGAATGAAAAGCAGGGAGATTCTGAGCTGAGAGGAGCCTAGGGCAGAGGGTAATTGGGGTGATTGGGACGGGGGGTAAGCCATGGAAGGAGCATCCTTTGCGGGCCATTGAGGGCCATTGAGGCCAGCCAGCGCCTCCGGGCTCCCAGCTCCCGCGGGCCACTCTGCCCACTTGCTTCTTCTTAAGGAAGGACCCGGCTACCCCAGGCCCTGAGACCTGCCAACAGGGACAAAGAGAGAAACCACTGCGCAACCTAGGAGCCAGGCCAGGACAATGAGGGGCGTGGCCAGGCCTGAGAGGGCAGGCGGACTTAGAGGCGGGAACAGCGTCCCTGTTCGCCTGCTGGGAGACAGGAGGGCCAGAGCGGGAGAGGCCAAGTGCGCAGGCTCACCTTCAGCTCTCCCTCACCCCCCCACCTGCAGGGGCCAAGCACCTACTGTGCGCCTGGCATCGTCCCCTTCCTCACCCACAGCTACACTCCCCTCTGCCCACCTTACAGATGAGGAAACCGAGGCACAGAGAGGGGAAGTGACTCACACAAGGTCACTTGATCTGCAAACGGTGGTGCAGGGCACTCGGACCCTGACAGGTGGGCTCCGTGCCTGAAATCGGTCCAGGCAGAACCAGGACAGGAGCGGCCCTGGTTGTTGTAACAGCCAGGCTGGTCCCTTTCTCATGTATTCTGTCAAATGCTGGTCCCAGCCCCTCCTGTACCGGGGGGGGGGGGGGGGGGGGGGGGGGGGCGAGGGGGGGGGAGGATTTGAACCTTGAGAGACTCCAGGAATGTGAACATTTTGAAACAACAGGACCCTGGCCGGTGTTGTTCAGTGGATAGAGTGCCCGCCTGCAGATTGAAAGGGTCCCTCCTCCCCAACCTGGGCCCTGGTTGGGCACGGGCAGGAGGCAACCAATCGATGTGTCTCTCTCAGATCAATGTTGCTCTCTCTCTCCCTCTCTCCTCTGCTCTCCCTGAAATCAGTGAAAAATGTCCTCGGGTGAGGAGTGACAGCACACACACAAGGAAGAAACCACCACAGAATGATGGGGCTCTGCAGCAGCCGCCGGTTCTTTCCTCTCCCCCGCTCCCTGGCTTCGGGGAGATGGTAGAGAGGTGTGGGGGTGCGCTGGGGCGCCAGTGGCCCGGCCCCAGGGGTTTGGACTCCCCTTTGGGGGGCTCTTTGTGCCTCCAGGAGGCGCCCTTCGCACAGGCTACAGTGCTATTGGTGATCCCTGGAGCACTCAGCGCCTCCCAGCTCTCTGGAGAAGCTTCTAGAAAGGGCACCTCTGCCTGGAGCACAGGCCAGCCCTGCCCGCAGCCCCTGGGCATGGGGAGCAGGAGCTAAGTGAAAGGCCCAAGCTGCTGGGTGGCAGGAGGAGGGCAGAGGCCAAGAGAGGGGTCCAGGGGGGCCCGGGAGGCCAAGGGGGGCGGCGTTAGGGAAGAGCGCAGGGGAGCCCCGCCCCGCCCGGGGCTGTGGGAGGGAGCCCCGACCACATCAGGGGTGTGTGGCGAGGAAATGAGGCCTCCTGAGCAACGAGCTGCAAATGAGAACCGTATGGAGCGCGGGGATCCCCGAGGAGGCGGGGATCGGCCGCGTCCCTGGGAAAGTTATTATCATCTGCTTTCCATCTCCCGCCGGGAGCCGGGGGGAGGGGCGGCGGGCTGTCGGCAGGGCCTGGTGGGTCACGTTTTCCGAGGGTGCGGGGAGGGGTGAGGGGAGCCACAGCCCTGGCTCCTGCCTCTCCTGCCTGGTCTGTTCCTGCGCGCACGCGCGCTCTCTGTCTCTGTCTCTGTCTCTGTCTCTGTCTCTGTCTCTGTATCTGTCTCTTCTTTGTCTCTGTCTCTCTCTCCTCTCTCCAGGGCTCAGGAGGCCCTGGCCCAGGGCAGGCTGTCCCTGGGCAGATGGAGGGGAGGAGAAGGAGGTCCCTGCCCCTGGAGAGAAATACCCAGAATGGAGCCCTTGGGGCCCTGGCTGGTGTGGCTCCGTGGATAGAGCGCCGGCCTGTGGACCGAAGGGTCCCGGGTTAGATTCTGGCCAATGGCACCTGCCCAGGTTGCAGGCTCCATTCCCCCCAGTAGGGGGCGTGCAGGAGGCAACCAATCAATGATTCTCACCATTGATGTTTCTCCCTAGCTCCTTTCCTCTCTGAAATATATATTTAAACACACAGGTTCAAGTGCATCGTGCCCCCATCGTCCAAGCAAAGCCTCTCTCCATGCCCGTCACCCCCTTCCCCTGCCATCACACAGCTGTGTGTGTGTTCTGCGTGAGTCTGCGTTTCTTCGCTGACGCCCTCCACCTGCGTGCCCCCAGCCCCGCTCCCCCCTCTGACAGCTGTCAGTCTGCTCCTGGGTCCCCGCCTCTGTTTCTGTCCGGTTCGGCAGTTCCTTTTGTTCATGAGATTGCGCCTGTCAGTGCAGAGGGGACAGGGACAGCTTGTCCTGGCTCCGTGGCTCTGGGGCTGGGCTGGGAGCCGTGGCGGCTGGAGGAGGATGCTGGTCCTCAGCTGGGGCCCCAGTTTCTCTCTCCATGAGCCGCTCCTGGCGGGCTGGCCTGGCACACAGCGGGCGGGGCTCAAGGGCGAGATCCCAGGAGCAGGAGCCGTCCAGTGGGAACCAGGAGGCCTTTGATGACGCAGCCTCAGAAGGCTTCTGTCTCATTGTTTGGGGGGGCAGGGGGCCCTCAGGCTCCACCTGATGGGGGCGTGTCATGGTTCTAAAGAAAAGGGGGGATCAGCTCTCAGCTTCCAGCTCAGAGGGGTCTAGGTGCCATGTCCCTTGGTCATCCTGAACCCCGGTTCCTCTAACACCATTCGCCTTCACTGTGCCAGCGAAGTTCGACCCCAATGAGATCAAAATCTTATATCTGAGGTGCAGAGGTGGGAAGTGGGTGTCATGGCTGCCCTGCTCCCCAAGATCCGCCCCTGGGCCTATCTTCAGGAAAGGGTGGCGATGATGTCACCAAAGCAACCAGCGATTGCAAGCCCAGGCCATCAGAGCCCCAAGAGCCGCCAGCAGCAGAGAGAAGCAAAGAAACAGCCCGGCTGGCCTGGCTCAGTGGTTGAGCGTCGGCCTATGAATCAGGAGGTCACGGTTCGATTCCAGTCAAGGGCACATACCGGGTTGCAGGCTCCATCCCAGTATGGGGTGTGCAGGAGGCAGCTGATCCATGATTCTCTCTCTCCTTCTACCTTCCTCTCTGAAAGCAATAAACATTTCCACTGTGCTTGCTGTTTATTTTTAAAAGAAACAGCAAGCACAGTGGAAATATCACTTTTGATGAGATTGGCCAACAGATGCGGCACCCACCTTTAGCTAGAGAACTCTCTGGAACCGTTAAAGCGATCCTGGGACTGCCCAGTCTGGGCTGCAATCACAGATTACAGCAGTGGTGCCGTGGAATGCCCAGCTAGTTAAGAACCACAAAGGAAAATGTTTCAGTTAAAGATCATTTGACAACAACGACAAGAGCATGTAGGACCGGAAGTAGCGTTGCGGCCATTGTTGGAAAATAAAATCTGCCACATGCCCAACACCAGGGTGCCAGTCCCAGGCCAGGAGCCCTCTGATGCCCTTTTGCATGTTTCCTGGTGTCCTCGGAGGGTATTAGGAGACAGGAGGGAGGGAGAAGCCAGGGGGTTACTCCTCCTTGCTCTCTCCCTTACCTTCTCCTGCGTGGCGTCTCAGCTGTTCCATGCCATGTGTAAACAATTTTGTATATTGAGTTTCATCTGCTTGAAACACCCGAATAGTTCCTGTTTCTTTGAGTGGACTTCAACCAATATAACTAGCAAGGACTGGTGCGTGCTCCCGGGAGAGCAGAGAAGGTCATTGAGTTTGTGTTAGAAACCCTGGGAGCCAGTCTTGGTCCCATCATCACTCAGTCTGATGCCTTTTCAGAGGTTTTCTCTCTCCTGGCTTCTAAAATGGCAAAATTAAATGAGTCTTTTTGTTGCCCCTACGTTCATAGCCAGAATGTGCTGTTTCCTTTTCAGACATTCAGAGCAGTTGTTGGACTCTGCTAGCTTTTTACTTTCTTGAGTGCATTCTGGGCCCACAGGACTCTCAACCACAGAGCCACGAACCACAGAGCCAAGAACGGTGGCCAGACAAGGCAGGGGGTAGCCCACCTCCAAGATGGCCTCCAATGAGCCCAACCTTTGTTATTCAGACCCTTGCATATCCCTTCCTTGACCAATAGGACATTGTAAGAATGACAGAATGTGCCTTCTGAGGCTAGATTATTAGGCATCACGTCTTCTCCTGGCTCGCTCTTGGAGCCACCTATCCAGCTGCCAACTGCGAGAGGATACTTTCTGGAGAGATCCATATGGCAAGGCATGGAGGCCTCCTTCCAACAGCGAGGAGCAGAGACCTATTGCCAACAGCTATGCAAGTGAGCCATCTTAGAAATGGATCCTTCGGCCCCAGCTGAGCTTCCAGAGACACTGAACTGAACTCCAGTCACACGGGTGAAGCGCAAGGGGACACCTGTCAGGAAGTGCTGGCGCACTCTCAGGAAGTGCAAAATAGTGTTTTGATCAGAGGAGCAGATGTGAACTGAAATAGCACTCCTCTGTGATGCTGGATTTATTGCCCTAAAGCCGAGTCCATTACTTGAAAAATACACCTAATTTCGCAACCTGGATGGATCTGGAGGATATTATGCTAAGTCAGTGGTCGGCAAAGTCAGTCAACAGAGCCGCAGTTTGCCGACCACTGTGCTAAGTGTTTCCCCGAAAATAAGACATCCTCCGAAAATAAGACCTAGCGTATGGAAAGATAAGACATCCCCTGAAAATAAGACCTAATGCAACTTTGGGAGAAAAATTAATATAAGACACTGTCTTATTTTCGGGGAAACAGCGTAGGTCAGACAGAGGGACAAATACACTATGATCTCTCTTATATGTGGAATCTGAAAGCCAAACAAATGAACAAACAAAACAAAACAGAAACAGACCCATCGATAAAGAGAACAAGGCTGCCAAAAGGAAAGGGGGATGGGTGGAAAAAATAATAAAAATACACCTAATTATGTGTCAAAGTTGCTATTGTCCTGGTTACCTGTTGTCCCTAGTGCCCCCGAACCTAGTGGCCTTAATACAATTGATTACCACCTTTTACAGTTCTGTGAGTTGACTTGGCTCAGCTGGGTGGTTTTCACTCCAGGTCTCCCGTGTAACCCTGGTATCAACTGGGGCTGGAGTCCTCTGAAGGTGTAACCGAGCTGGCCATCCAAGATGGAGCGCACACAGGGCTGGCAGTTAATGTGGGGTGCTGGCTGGGAACTTAACTGGGGCGTTCACTGCACTGTCTATACTTGTCCTCTCCATGCAGTTCAGACTTCTCCCATCACAGTGGCTGGGTGCCAGGAGGGATGCCCCAAAAGGAAGCCTGCTAGTGGGTCCAGGTGGAAGCTGCTAGGCTTCCTGTGAAAATCACACAAAATCACTTCCACCTCATTCTGTCAGTCAAAGCAGTCACAAGACCTACCAGGTTCAAGGAGGTGGAGAGAGAAACAGACCCCCTTAAATGGGGGGGAGGGGGGAGCATGGGAGGTCAGGTCACACTGAAAGAAAGCATGTGTGATAAGGTTATAGCCTTCTTTTGAAAATGCAACCCATAAAGAAACTTTTCTTTTCCTTGCTCTCCAATGTAGTTTTAAATTGGAACCCAACCACTTTGCAAATGACAAAGGCTTGATAAAGACAGGATTATATTGGTGGTCAGCCCAGTGGTATGCTGGGCCTTATCATATACTACAGGCACGGTACACGAATTTGTGCATGGGTGGGGTCGCTCGCCCTGGCCAGTGATCAGGGCCAATAAGGGCCGTCTCACCCAGTCCCGATCGGGGCTGATTAGGGCCATTGGGGCCAGCCGGCCGGAGGGAGGGACCACAGGAGGGTGGCTGTGGGAATGCACTGACCACCAGGGACAGCTCCTGGATTGAGCATCTGCCCCCTGGTTGTCAGTGCATGTCATAGCAACTGGTCGACCAGTCATTCAGTTGCTTAGGCTTTTATATAGAGAGATATTGTAGCTGTATTAGGCACTACAGAAGTTAGTGTCCGCCAAAAGCTGTTTACTTTTCCTCTGCAGCCCTTAAAACGCTTTGGAGCAGATGTGAACTGAAATAGCATCTCTCTTCCTCCAAAAAAAAATATTTCTCTGACTCACACTTGATTCTACATTCTCATCTCCCAGCATTTCAATCTCTACTCACTTTCCTCCAGTCATTTATAATGTCTGATAGAGCTGGGCTGCAATACCTCATTTCACCAATAGGTGGAAACCTAGCATTTGACTCAGGCGTATATTATAGGGAGAGGGGCTGTGAGATGGGAGTTGGGGAGAAAGTATCTAACATATTCCTGTGTCCCAACCTGAAATTTTCAAGTTTAAAGTTGTAATTGTTAAAAAAAAAAAAAATACCCTTTCTAATGGGCTCTGAAGTTTGATAACGCTGGCTTTCTCTTAAACAAAGGATGACAATGACAGCTTGAGGGAGCCTTGATAATATAGGATTTCATCCAACATCCCAACTCCTTTTGGAGCCAGTCAACAAACCATAATGGATAAGCCACTCTGCCAAGGGCATGCTATTAGGCTCTGAAAGTGGGTCATGATAAAGAATAAATCAAGTCCCTACTTTCAAGGTGCCTACAGGGTAATTTTCAAGGCGCCTCTAAGACTGACAGTATCTAATCCACTTAAATATGGCCACTGCAGGCTCAGGTGTGGGGCAGTGGGAGCCCATGACCGCCCGAGCAGCAGGGAGGAAGGGAGAAAGCAATGCCGGGAGGGGCAGAGTGAGGAGCCAAAGGGAAACTGGCTGTGGATGCCCACAGGATACGGTTGGATTTGAAGGTGTTAGAACCAACAGGGACCAGTACCATCCGGCCCCCAGTGAACGAGCAGCAGGGCCCCGGTCAGTCAGAGGCACGCCCAGACTAAACTTCGCCGTCCTGACATCCCCGGTCAGGCTCCCTCCAAGTGGGGAGCGAGGATGATGTCCAAGCGCAGAACACAGCTTAGTCAGAATTTCCAGAGGCAATAACCGCTCCTCCTTCTCGTCAAATCCCGCTCCGCTGGCAGCTCCCGAGGTGGCTGGGGGAGCTGGCTTTTCCCCAAGCCTCGTTTCCTTAGCAAGGGCTTACTGCACGCTTTGCTGTTATTATTGTTGTTGCTCTCCTCCCCCTCCTCCTCCTCCTCCTCCTCCTCCTCCTCCTCCTCCTCCTCCTTCTCCTCCTCCTTCAGAAAGTTTATTAGAAATTTACGGAGGGCTGAAACCGGTTTGGCTCAGTGGATAGAGTGTCTGTCTGTGGACGGAAGGGTCCCGGGTTAGATTCTGGCCACGGGCATGTACCTTGCTTGCAGGCACCTCCCCAGTGGGGGGTGTGCAGGAGGCAGCTGATCCATGTTTCTCTCTCATCGATGTTTCTAGCTCCCTATCCCTCTCCCTTCCTCTCTGTAAAAATCAATAAAATATATTAAATAAATAAATAAATTCACGGAGGGAGAAGTGAGCTGAGAAGAAATGGGCTCAAGAAACAAATTACAGCAAAAGAGGAGCCTTTGGAGCTGAGGAGAGAGAAACATATAATACATGCCTTGAGAGACAAGAGAAAGAGGAGAGGTGTTTCAGAGGGGGAGAGAGAGGAAGAGGAGAGAGAGAGTATCCTGGGGAGAGAAGCAGGTGGGAAAGGGGAGGGCCAGCTCCATATAGAGCTGCTGCTTTGCGCTGTCCTAGATGTTACTGACGTTCATTCATTCCGTCCCCGCTACAGTTCTGTGTGGGCGGCATGGGCATTACCAGCCCATGTCACCGGTGAGGAAGCTAAGGGAGAGGTTAGCACCTGTCTCAGGTCACCACCAGGACGTGGTGGCGTCAGGTTCAAACTGGGGCTGCCTGGCTCCAAGTCTGCTCTCAGCCGCCGCGGGGTCCCTTCTGGGGCTGAGCCACTGGCTTCCTCTAGGATGGGTCAAGGGGACCCCCGTTAACATGTGTTTCCCATGGGCTTTTAGAGCGGGGGAGAGAGAGGGAAAGACAGAGGGGAGGAGCCTGCAACCGATGCCCTTGGCCAAATCGAACCAGGGAACCCGGGACCCTTCGGTCCACAGGCCGACACTCTCCACTGAGCCAAACTGGCCAGGGCCCCAGTTAGATTCTCCTAGGCAGACCTCCCTGAATGGCCACGTCGCTTTCTGCTTCCGGCACGTTTCTCACGGTAGACATCAGTGAGATGTCTAACAGCCGATCAACATCCTGAGAAGAGATGACTGCGGCGGGCCGTGAACTTGCCTTTTCCAGTCCATCCACCTCTGCTGTTTCTCTCTGAGGCTGTTCTGCTCAGAGGGCCTGCTGGGCCAGATGTGAGTTTCACAGCCAGAAAGCCGAAGAACGCCAGGTCCGCACTTTCTAGCCCTGGGCTACAGAGCAGCCAGCTAGCCAGGCTGGGCTGGAAGGGTTACCGTATTTTTCGGACCATAAGACGCACTTTTTTTCCCCCAGAAGTGGGGGGAAAAAGTCCCTGCGTCTTATGGTCTAAATATAGCCTACACATATATTTTTAAAAAAAGTATTTTTACTTGCTCGGCTCTGTGTGGTCTCTGTGTGCTTGCCCTGCTCTAAAATGGTTCTAAATGTTGCTGTTTACTTTACAGGGTTGATTACATGTGTTTATGAATGTGATGTTGGGTTTTAATACACATAAAATATTTTAGGACACTATTTGTTTCAGAATCTTTTTTTCTTCATTTCCCTTCTCTAAAAACTGGTGCGTCTTATGGTCCGAAAAATACGGTATTTTGGTCTGGAGTCAACATGTAGATAAGAGCTAGCCAGGAGGCTGAGTACATTCCCAGAGACATCATTCCCCTCAGGCAGGGGCCAAGGTCACGGAGGACGGGCGCCAGGCACAGGCCACCTGTCTCCGTCCTGAGCGGCCCTTCCTTCCCCATGCCCGTTCCCCCGGAGCCACTGGGCCGTCCCCGCCGGCAGAGGGAAGGGGCCAGGCACACCATCTGCGGGGGGATGGACTCTTCCTCTCTTTCCTCCTCTCCTTCCAAGACCACATTCCACGCGGAGGGTGATTCTCAGGCAGCAGCTATTTCCGGATTCTCAAGGACTCACAGGGTGGTGTCAGGAAAAATGACCCAAAATCGGGAAGAGCGAAGGGGTGTCCTTTGGGCGGGTGCTTGGCTGGCACCTTGATCGCTTTCCTATCGCCCAGGCTGTCTTACAAACCCCGGGAGCAGAGGTTGGGTTTTGTCCGAGTTTTGTCTAGTGGAGATGTAAATCACTCTTAAGCCTCTGCCTCATCCTAACATCCTTCCATTCAATCACCTAGAACCGTGCTTGGCAAACCACAGCTCGCGAGCCACATGTGGCTCTCTGGCCACTTGAGTGTGGCTCTTCCCCAAAGTACCACGGCCTGGGCGAGTCTATGTTGAAGAAGTGGCGTTAGAAGTTTAAGTTTAAAAAATGTGGCTTCCAAAAGAAATGTCAGTCGTTGTACTGTTGTTATTTGGCTCTGTGGACTAATGAGTTTGCCGGCCACTGCACTAGAAATCCCTCACTCCTCTCTTCCGCCTCGCAAGTGGCCTTAAGGTTCCCTCATTAATGAGCAATGTCAATCAAGTCTCTGACGTGTGGTCATCTTATATGTGCACAGGAGTCAGTGTTCTAACAAAGCAATACTCGCCTCTTCTCTCCGGCCTCCTGGTCAACCGGACTCAGCCCCTGGGCCAATTACACACACTCCTCTGGGGAAACATCCACACAGCACCTGACCTTCATGGAGATGAGGCTGCTGGGAAGACCCTGGTTCCTTCTCCCCATGCCCCACGGCCCTCATATTCCCTGGGTGATGCTCCACCCTGTCCCCCTGCAGCGGCCAGAGGACGGATGGGGTAGGGGTGGGGGTTCCTCCTGATTCCAGACTCCTGTGCACAGCTTGGGTCTCGGCCTGGAGGGGCATGTGGAGAAATCCAAAGGCCTGCCATGGGTCCCGCCCTCAAGGAGGCGTTGATCCCCTGGAGAGGTTGTCATGGCTACATGTGCCCATTCGGGTCCTCCCTGCCGGCCTTCTGCTCGGAGCCCTGTCTCCCGGGGGAAGCGCCCTTTGTCAGCAGACATTTGGCCTGTGAGGATCACCCTTCGGAGTCTGTTTTCAATGGTCTGGGAGTGGGGGGAGGACCAGGCAGGTGGCAGAGTGGGGAGGGTGCTGTAAATATCAAACCAATAAATGCTAATGGAGCATGAAAAAGTGCTGATTTGGGAGAAAGTCGCAATTATTCAGCGGGCTCGGCGCAGAAAGCGTTTAAGGTGTTTCGGCGCAGGGGGGCTGGGGTAGGGACAGAGGGGTGGGAGGATTAACTGCTGGGATGGGCGCTGCCCTGGCCACCCATTTCAGGAGGCGGGGAGCAGCCAGGGGGGCGCGGCTGGGTGGAGGGAGGTGAGGGACAATAAACAAGACAAAGCCAGGAAAGGGGGTCAAGTTCCTGAATATCTGGCACCAGAGAGGGAGAAAGCAAAGAGCCTGCTATCAAGATCTCAGTGAACTTGACACCTGCCTTGATGGGCCTTTGCCCCAGGTCATTGTCATTCTGATGGGTTTTCTGAACTAGGCCCCACCCCATTAGCCTGCTTTCATCAATCTTTCTTCTCTATTTAATATATATATATATATATATATATATATATATATATATATGTACACACACACATATATATATATATTTTAAGGCACCAGTGCATGAATTTGTGCACTTTGAAAGGAACTGTGGGCCGCGAGGCTGCAGTGGGCACAGAAATGGGTCTTAGCCCCTCCTCCACACCCTCACCTGGTCCCTCCTGCTATGGCCCTTGGTCCCCTGTCTGCCAGCAGCCCTGCTCCCTCCATTGGAGTGATTGGAGCAGAGTCAGTGCTGTCATTGGGTGCGAGCAGTGGCTGCTGCTCCGATCACCCCTCAGGAGCAGGGAAAGGTGGAGAAGCCCTCGGGGGTGATTGGGGCCGGCAGCCACTGCCACTCACACCTGCTGATGGCGCCGGGCATTGGCAGCGGGTGCAAGTGCCAGGTGGGACCGCGGCACATGGAAGCAAAGAGTTTTCAGTAACCACCAGAGGCTGGCCCCCATGACAGTGACTAGCACCCCGCCTTGGTCTGGTGCCCCTGCTCTCCTGCTCCACCATCCTGCTGTGGCCAATGTCCGCCATGATCTGCGCTTTGCTGCTGGCTACTAACACCTGCCATGTTCTGTGTGCAACCCCTGGTGGTCAGTGCATGTCATAGCGACCAGTTGTTTTTTCGGTCTATTTGCATATTAGGGTTTAATATACATAGATATTAATTTCAGAGAGGAAGGGAGAAGGAGAGAGAGAAACATCCATGAGGAGAGAGAATCATGGATTGGCTGCCTCCTGCACACCCCTCACTGGGGATCAAGCCCACAACCCAGGCATGTACCCTGACCAGGAATCAAACCGTGGCCTCCTGGTTCATGGGTCTATACTTAACCACTAAGGCACAGCGGCCAGGCTAGGGACTCTTTCTTTTTTTAAGATTTATTTATATGTTATTTTACATATGTGTCCTTATACCCTATTACCTCCCACCCCCCACTTATGCTCATAGGGACCCTTTCTGATTGACAGCTCTGATCTCTCTGTCCCTTGCCCCAGTACACTCACTCCACCATATACTCACACTGCTAACACTCCCGTTAGGGTCCCCCACCCCAAAACCAGACACAGCCCCACTAAACCTGCCCACCTGCCCCCTCCCAGGCCCTGGAGGAACTGGCTGCTCAGGGGCCTGGAGAGGAGCAAAGGGAAGGCATTGGGGACAGCTGAGCTCCTGGCGGCTCTGCCACCTCTTTGGCTTCAGAGAAGAAGCCACGCCTTTGTGCCTCGGTGGCTTCATCTGCAGGCTCGGAAGAGCCCTTCCCAATGGGACAGTTAAATGAGGCAAAGATGTGTGCGAGCGCTTGTGACCTGCACATCAGGCGGTCATTACCGCGTGTTTCTCAGCAGAGCGGGTTGCTTGGAGACAAGCAGCAGTGGGGGCCTAACCCCAGACAGGCTGCGGCCAGACCCCCTGTGGGAATGACATCATAGCCCAAACTCTGCCAGGCCCCAGGCCTCCAGGTCTCCTGCCGCTCCCAGGACACCGAGTGCACGCCTTCAGCCTCCTCGGAGCGCTGCTGCCTCCAGACAGTCAGAGGGGAAACCCTCGCCCACCACCCCCACTTCCTCCCTCTAAACTGCTCCTGGAATCCGGTCAAGTTCACACTTAAATATCACTGAAGCTTGCCTCTCTCCTTCCCTTTCACCCTGTTCCCAGGGCTGTGGCCTTGCTTCACGCCCTTGTGACTTCTCCCCAGACCTCTGCAGTCTCCCAGCATCCTCCTCTCCACCTCACCCTCCTCCTCCTCCCCGGGGCTGCCTCTGACAGCACTGCTCTGCCACCTGCTTCCCCCTGTGCTCCAGCCTCACCGGCCCCGCCCTCAAGCCCAGCCCACCTGCTTAGAGGCCCCGGAACCTGCTCCACGCCTCTGCACCTCAGGGCCTTTGCAGCAGCTACTTACCCACAACAACAGCTTGACCTGTCCGGGCCTGCTGGAACCCTGGGCCCGGGGCTGCCCTCAGCGGGAAGTGGTGACTTCCCACGTACTTTCTTCCCGCTCTCAGGCCTGCACAGCCCCCGGCCTTGGAGGACAATTGTTTTGGTTTCTGTGACCCTGGACCCCCTTAGAACTCCGAGGCCCAAGGTCAAGCTCTGGAAGGAGTGGTTCCAGTAAGGAGGGCAGCTGGGCCCTGAGCCTTGGTAGCTACCTCCCTGATTTTTCCTTTCTCACAACCTGGGAACCCTCTTTAAAACCTGAGCCCAGCCCAGCCAGAGTGGCTCCGTGGTTAAGCATCGGCCTGTGAGCCAGGAGGTCACAGTTTGATTCCGTCAGGGCACAGGCCTGGGTTGTGGACTCAATCCCCAGTGTGGGGTGTGGGAGGCAGCCGGTCAATGATTCTCATCATTGATGTTTCTCTCTCTCTCTCTCTCTCTCTCTCTCTCTCTCTCTCTCTCTCCCTCTCCCTTCCTCTCTGAAATCAATAAAAATATATTTAGAAAAATAAAACACAGAGACATGAAGAGACCTTGCAGAAGAATGTAGAGGAGCTAGGGCAGAATGAATAGGCAGCTCTCAGTCTATCAGCCTCCCCCTCCCAGAATGTCCTGAGCCATCATTTGCCTGGGCTCTGGGGATACAGCACGGACCAAGACAGAGCCAGATTCCGCCCTCCTGGAGAAGCCAGCTCTAGGCAATGCCAGCCACCATGCCATGAAGACACTTAAGCAGCCCATGGAAGCTGACGAGAGAAGAAGTGAGGCCCCCATCCAGTAGCCAGCACCAACTTGCCACCCACGTGAATGATCCACCTTGGAAATGGTCTTCCAGCCCCAGCCGAGCCTTCGGATGACTGCAGACTTGACCACATCTGAGGGCAGCCGCTTGAGAAATGCCAAGTCATAACCACCCAGCCATGCTCTGCGTTTCTGCACCAGAGAAACCAGGAGAGCGGGAAAAAGGATTTTTATTTTAAGCCACAAAGTTCGGGGTGATTTGTTACCCGGTAACATACAGTTAGCCCTCTGTACCCATGGGTTTCACATCCACAGATTCAACCAACTGCAGATTGAAAATATTTGGGGGGAAATGCAGAAAGTCCCCAAAAGCAAAACTTGAATTTGCCATGCGCCAGGCCCTATGCTGAATCCATGCAAATGAAGTGATGTGTAGGCATACCCTGCTGTAGTTTATATGCAAATAGAGGTTCTATGCAAATACGAAACCCTTTGAGGTAAGAAACTTGAGCATCCGTGAGTGGGGTGCCTGCAGGGGTCCCGGACCCAGTCCCCCGCAGAGACGAAGGGAGGACTGACTGTAACACACTGTGCCCAGAGGACTGGCTGCACTGGATAAGGGTGGGAGGACGGCCTTCCAGGAGCTCCGGTCTATTGAATGCCCACTGGGTACCCTGCTACAGTCCTGTGCACTGTACCCAGCCTGCAGGGATCACTATCCCCAGGTTAGAGATAAGGCGTGGGGGTGTTCAGCCACTTAGTCAAGGCCACAGTCAGCAAGCGGCAGACCTCTCTGGCCCCATCCTCTGGACGCTGTCCCCTGGGCCCGTGTGAAGATCCGCCTCCTGGGTCCATCTCTTCCTCCTCATGCATCCCACCACGTTCAGGCTTGGGCCAGTGACCTCTGATTAGGAAGGAACAAGCTCTAACAAAAATGCCTGTATGTGGTCCCCCCGGCCCACCTGTCCCCAGCCCCTGGTTCCCACCCAGCCAAGACCAAGGAGACCGGTGTGTGTAGCGAGCTGCATTTTACAAGAATGGCTGTGACCACATCCTTCATTGCACACGCTCCTTCACATGTGACATGGCGCTCCCCGCGGAGGGACTGGGCCTGTCCCTTCCCTGGAACCCAGGAAGCTGGGGACCGCGTCAGCCAATCAGGTGCAGTAGGAGCCACGCTGGGTGACCGCCCAGGGCGAGTCACAAAAGCCCACACAGATTCCACTTTGCCGCAACTAACACATTGGAAGCCCTGAGCCTCCCTGAGGAAGTCCCCTGTGCTGAGGCCGCCATGCTGTGAGGAAGCCCAAGCTCCTGCAGGCCACCCAGCGGCTCCAGCCCACAGTCCACATTTCTGAGTCCCATTTATTTAATTCAAACAGCCGTGTGTGGCTAGTGGCTACCTGTTGGACAGCACAGGGAGAGATGATCCAATACAAACCAAGAGTGGGTGTCCCAGTGGGAGGGTATATTAGACTGACTGTGGACACCCCAAAGCGGCCATTAGAAAAACTTCCCAGTCAACCTCCTCCAGTCACCTGGATCCTTGTCCCCCCCAAGCCGGGGGCCTGGGGGGAAAGCTGAGAGGGAACCATGGCCTTGGCTGTGGCCCTCACAGAACAAGAACTGAGCAAAGGGGCAAATTAGAGATGAATCCAATCCCCGGGCTGGTCTGGCCTCTTCTGGGCTCTGAGAATGGTTCTCTCCCGGGCACCGCTTCCTGGCTGGGGAAGGTCATTCCCCTCCAGCCAGGTCCGCTATGCAAATCAAGGCCATTTCCCAAACTGGCAATCTGCTGGGGACTTCAAAGGGGGCCAGGCCAATGACACTGCGCTTGGGGTGTGAGCTGAGGGGCTCCGGGGAGGTGGCCCTGGCCCCCTTGGCAGGGTGGATGATGCCTCGGTAATGAACCCAGGCCTTTGTTGCTGGAGCCCAGCTGTGGAAGGGCGAAGGGCGGAGGCCTCCTGGATCCGCTGCCAGGTGCAGGAGGGGGTGGGGCATGGCTGCCATTATAAAACCCACTTTCCTTTCCTTTTAAACACCGAAGGTTGACAATTTTTTTCAGGGCATGCAGCCTAGGCCAACGTCGCAATCCTGTCCCAGGAACAGCCCTGCGATGGCTCCCACACCATTTGGTGGCGTTGGGGTCCAGGCCACCACACCTCCCCACCTTCTGGCCTCGGCACCCCCTCAGTTTCTGCGCTCCGCGCCTTTGGGTGGGCGCTGGACACCCTGACAGGGCAGGTCCTTAGCATGCACTCTTCAGTGCTTAAAATAAAATTTTAAAAAAGACTAATTTGGGTTTTTCTAGTTTGGGAAACTCAGGCCCCTAAGGGCAAGGTGGATGGCTTAAGGGCATTCAAAAACGATTTCTGCAAGTCCTCCTCGCCCCCAAACCCCTCCAGAAGATAGCACATTGGGAACTCTCAGCCGGGCCTGCTGGGTGGATTCCGAGGGGGATGTGAGAGCAATAAATCTACTGCAAGTGGGAGAAAAAGATCAAAAGCTGGTCTCTCCCACCTGCTAGGATGCTGATGCAATTCATTATTTTATGTCCCTGGCTCTTTTTTCAAATGCAGAAAGCGCGAGAAGGTAACACATCCACTTACTGACACCTCAGTCAAACGCATTCATCACCGGCGCGTGAATAGCGGGCGGGCGGATGGGAGCGCCTGCGACTGAGGAATGAAAAGCGTGGCTGCGGGTCCCCGTGGAGCCCTGACAGCGGGATTATTTCTTAAGGCGCCCCACGTGGTGTCCCCGTGCAGCCAGGCTCAGCCCCACCGGGACGGAAGATGGAGACCGAAAGGAGACGGAGGAGCAAGGATGGAGATGGAGGGAGTGAGGAGACAAAAGAAAAAACATCGTTTCTCAAACCAAAGGCCTGAGTTTGAGTCCTGGCACCCCGCTTGTTGGTTGTGATCAGGGGAGAGGTACTTAACCCCAAGGTCGCCAGCTCATTCCGGTCACCAGGGCCTCGTGCCCACCTGACCACAGCTGGGCACACTCCCTGCTTCCTGGGCCCGGCAGCCTGGCCCCCCATCCCCCAGGATGTGATGTCACCCCACGGTGGTTCCAATTTGAGTGTCTGCTTCCCTGGGCTCCAGGCTTTCAGGGTACAAATGATCGCAACCTGAGGTTATTTTTAAATCCGTCTGATTCACTTGTTAACGGCATCATCCGTTAGAATGTCATAAGCCCCACAGAGCAGGCCATGCTTGGAGCACCTTGACTGGATATGTGGGTGGACAGGCCAGTGAGTAGATGGATACAGAATGGATGGATGGATGGATGGAGGAATGAACAGAAAGAAGGGAAGGATGGGTGAATGGATGGATGGATGGAAGGATGGATGGATGGATGGATGGATGGATGGATGGATGGATGGGGAATGAGTGGAAGGAAGGGAAGGATGGATGGATGGATGGGGAATGAGTGGAAGGAAGGAAAGGATGGATGGATGGATGGATGGATGGATGGAAGGGTAGATGGGTGGATGGTGGGTAGCTGGATGGTGGTGGCCTGGCTGCCATGTTACCAAGGCACCTTCTGTAAAAGCCGCAACACCTACAGCAGTTCTCAAACCTTTAGGCCTTGGGACCCTTTACTTTTGATTGCTGAGGACTTTCTCCAAAAGGCTTTTGTTTATATCGGCGGTGTCTGTCAGCGTTCCCACACTAAACCTGAAAACTGAAAAGAGGTTTAAGAATTTATTAATAACAGTAACAACAGTGAGCTCCCTGCACGCATGCTCAGCAGCCCCTGTCATCGATCCCAGCACCCTCCCCTTGACTGGGCTGGACTTACTGACTCACCTCTGACAGCAGAAGTGAAGGGAGGTCGCTTTCAAAATCAAATTTAAAATGATTGCGGTGCCCAGCATGCGTGGCTCGTGGCTGAGCGATGTCCTGTGAACCAGGAGGTCAGGGTTGGATTCCCTGTCAGGGCACAGGCCCGGGTTGTGGGCTCCATCCCCAGTGTGGGGCGTTCAGGAGGCAGCCGGTCCATGATTCTCTCCCATCATTGATGTTTCTCTCTTTCTCTCCCTCTCCCTTCCTCTCTGAGATCTAAAAAAAAAAAAAAAAGAAAAAGAAAAAAGAAAGAAAACTGCCCGTGGAGCTCTGCCGTGAGGAAAGGGTCGGAAAGGTTTTGGGAACCCATGGGGTCCGGGCCACCCTGTGGGAGCTGCTGAGCTACCATCATGGCACCCCAGTCTCGGTTTCCTGTTGGGAACATTTGCCCGTGTCCCCAGGTGCTGGGGTGACGGTGGTGACTGACATCACCAGCCCAGCTGGCCCCACTGGGAGGGACAGGCCTGGTCAACGGAGGGACAGGCCAGACACTGGGGTCACGCTCAGGCCCCCCAGCAGGGAAAGACCCCGCCTGTGAGGGAGGGGGGGGGAGAGAAGGGCTGCTCTGCAAAGCGAAGGCTTCTGGAGGCGGGGTTCGCTGGCTCCCCAGGGCTGCCCCCATTTCCAGCGCAGCACCCCAGGAGGGCCCCTTTTCTCGGGACTCCTCTCGTTTCTCGCTGCCTCCTCGGGCAGAGGGAAGCTCGCAGCTGTGGCAGAGAATAAAAATAGCCGTCTCGGCCGGCTCCCCCCCACTTCCCGCCTTCGGTGGGGAGGAAGGTGGGGGGGGGGGGCCTGCGTCACTGCGATCAGCCGCTCCGAGCTTCCCTCCCAGCACGTTCCTGCTCCCCTCCTGCTGCGGCTGCGGGGGGGAGGGGGGGCTCCCAGAGGGACTCGCCGGCCAGATGGGGCCCCGCTGGCTCCGCGCCCTCGCCTCGCGGGCAGCCCGGCTCTCCCGCGCGCCAGCCCCGCACGCACTGGCCCGGGGGCCGCATGGCAGCACCAGCCCCGCAGGCTGCCCGCGAGGTCCGGCCCGGCACCTCCGGGGTTAAGCGGCGCCGGAGCGGAGGCGGCCGCCCGGTGCTATGCGCCGCGGCTCCAGGCGGTGTCCCCAGCGGCCCGGCTTCCGCGGAGGGAGCGGGGGCAGCGGGGCTGCTGGCCCGGGGCACCGGCCGCGGCCGGAGACGGAGCCCCCAGCGGGCGCGGGGCTTTCCAGTTCGGAGGCGGGAGCAGAGGCACAGACCTGGCACCCCCCTCCCCGTACCCCCTCCCGGGCCAGGGTCTGCCCGCCTGGGCGCCTGGGGGAGGGAGCGCTTCTAAAGCCGGGGACACCCCGCTGGCGAGCCCCCGGGGCATGGCCCGGCACGCCCAGGCTCCTCCCGGGCCTGCGGGAGCCTGCGGAGGGGGACAGGCCCCGATCGCTCGGCGGCGTGGCCTGCGGAGCCCAGGCCGCTCGCCTCCCTGCACTGCGGTCTGGAAACCAGAGTAAACCGCCGGGCACGGTGGCTCCAGCTGGGCGTGAAGCGCGGGCCGCCCGTCTGGCCCCAGGCCGCGCGCCCTGCCTCGCAGCTGATTAGGGGCCGCAAGGCACGGGAGGGTTATCTGGCCGGCTCAGCCCGGGCCCCCAGGCGCTGGGCAGGAGTCTGGTTGGTTCTGGCAGCCCCCCCCTCCCGCGCGCGCGCGCGCACACACACACATATACACACACACACACACACACCCCACACCCCACCCCACCCCCCGTCCAGCTTCATGCCCCAGGGTCACCTGCCGGGCCCTCACTGCACAGAGGGTCCCCATTTCCTGGCGGGACATAGGATGGGGGGGAGGGGGCAGCAGGATGAGTAGGGGTTTAGATCTATGAGGGAGAAGAGCCGTGGCTTTGGTGAACACAATGGGGACTCCGCAGACCTTACTTTGCTTTTCTCCAGTTTGTTCCCTGCGTCCTCAGCTGCCACTGCTCCTGAGCTGGGGTGGCTTGGTCCCCCAACCCCAACTTTTACACCTCCTGGGGCTTTTTAAAAATATATATTTTATTGATTTCAGAGAGGAAGGGAGAGGGAGAGAGAAACATCCATGATGAGAGAGAATCATGTACTGACTACCTCCTGCACACCCCACACGGGATGGAGCCCAAAACCCAGGTCTGTGCCCTGACCGGGAATCGAACCCTGACCTCCTGGTTCATAGGTCGACACTCAACCACTGAGCAACACCAGTTTTGTTCATCATCCTACATAATAAAAGGCTAATATGCAAATCTACTGACCAGCAGAACGACCAGCTGCTGTAACACACACTGACCACTGGGGGCAGACACTCAATGCAGGAGCTGCCCCCTAGTGGTCAGTGTGCTCTCACAGGGGGAGTGCAGCTCAGCCAGAAGCCCTGAGCCGGGCTCATGGCTGGCGAGTGCAGCGGATCAGCAGCAGTGCTAAGGATGTCTGACTGCCAGCTTGGGAGCAGGCCTAAGCCATCAGTCAGACATCCCCCAAGGGCTCCCAGACTTTGAGAGGAAGCAGGCCTGGCTGAGGGGACCCTCCTCCCCCTCCCACATACCTGAGTGCACAAATTTTGTGCACTGAGCCTCTAGTTTTGCTATAAGGTTGATGAGATGTCAAAGAAACATAACTCTTGTTGATAGCAATTAGCCTATGATAAAATCAGGTTTCGTTAGATGTCATTTTGCTTAAAGTAGCAGAACCTACCCATGACAGTCAGTGAGGACTTACTGTACACGATGGTGTTGCCATACAGGGGTCAGGAAGCCACTGCTACCACCACACCCCTCAACACCTGCAAAGCTGGTGACTGATCAAACAGCAGAATGTACACACACACACACACACACACACACATACATACACACCCGTCACACCCTGCAGTCAGGGAAGACGAGCTCACAGGGGACAGCTGCTCTCCATTTTCCCAGGAGAGGTGGTACATGGCTGACCCGCATCTCATGCCCACTAGCATGTTGGACAAAGTCCCCATCTTCCTGGTTGCCTCCCACCAGACGAGCGAAAAGCGCCCTGTAGGCACTTTCCCAGCTGCCATTGCCGTTAGTGTGGCTCCCAACTTAAGCCCTACCAATCCATGCCTCCATCAAGGACTCAGTCAGAAGTTGGGGATCCAGAGGTGCAGGAGGCACAGAGGCCCCTTCTGGTGGAGGGTGGCAGTCGCCATGGAGGTGGTGATGCGAGCCTGAGTATCATGGGCCTGACAGTGGCATTGTCACTCGATTGGCCTTTGTTTCGTTATAATGTTTTTATTGGTTTCAGAGAGGAAGGGAGAGGGAGAGGGAGAGAGAGAAACATCCATGATGAGAGAGGATCATGGATCGGCTGTCTCCTGCACGCCCCCTACCAGGAATAGAGCCCGCAACCCGGGCCTGTGCCCTGACCCGGAATTGAACTGTGACCTCCTGGCTCATAGGTTGACCACTGTGCCACGCCAGCCGGCGGCATTGGCTGATTCTGGCTGGGCCCTCGCTGTTGCGCAGCCTCCTTGTCAGCTTGCTCTCACATCCCGCCCTGCAGCCCTCCTGGTTACTCTCTGAAGTCCCGAGATCCTCTGATAAAGGCCTCTGCCGGGTAAATAGACCAGAATTGCTTCCTGTTGCTGGGAGCCGAGAGCTCGGACTGCTGGAGCTCCGTTGCCAGGGTTTTCCTGGCGCCCCTCGCGGAGAGCACACAGGACACCCCAATGCCTGCACCCCTCCAGCCTCTCGGTTCGCTTTCTGGGAGCCCGCGTCCCAGGACCTCGGCCAGTGGATCTCACATCAGGAAAGCCAGCCTGGCTGACAGCAGGGCTGGTAACCAGCCCGGGCCGGCGCGGGAACATTCCTGGGCTCCGTGCAGGCTCTTTCCCATCAAAGGCTTTCTCATTGACCATGACCTTTCCTGCGCACAAGTGGGAGGCCTCCCACATGCGCGCACGCGCCTCCCAAGGCTGTCCCTGCAGCATCCGGAAAGCATTTCTCCTCTCTCCAAGTGCTCTGCTTGCAGCGCCTGCACCCCACAGCTGTGGGCCCTGCTCAGCCCCAGGAAATAGTGGATGAGCTGGGGCTCCCGCAAGAACAATGGTTTGAAACGATGCCCCAAATTCAAGGCTCTGGCTTGGCTGTCAGATCACAATAAAGTATTGAACAAATGGCTGACCCTCCTGGAGCTTTAAGAAGAGGGGAGCCCTAGCCGGTGTGGCTCAGTGGATAGAGCGTCAGCCTGCGGACCTACGGCCCCAGGTTCGATTCTGGTCAAGGGCACAGGCCCAGGTTGTGGGCTCCATCCCCAGTGTGGGGTGTGCAGGAGGCAACTGATCAGTGATTCTCTCTCATCACTGATATTTCTATCTCTCCTTTCCTTTCAATAAAATATTTTAAAATATCGTATAAATATGCACATGCATATGTGTAAATGTTTGATATAGTAACTTATTGTAATAAATTCTTACTAATGAGATCAAGGGCACATACCTCAGTTGCAGACTCCTCCCCGGCTCAGGCCTTAGTAGGGGCACATGCAGGAGGCAACCAATCAATGTGTCTCGCTCACATCCATGTTGCTCTCTCTGTCTTTCCCCCTCCCTCTCCCTCTCCCTCAGAATCAATGGGAAAACATCCTCAGGTGAAGGATAACAAAAAAAGAAAAAGGAGGAGGGGAGAGTGAGGGACCAGCCACAGGAAAGTGAGTGAGGCTCAAGCCAACACACGCTGGGAGCAGGCGGGACCAGGGCAAGGCCTTGGCATCAGCAGTGGGTGGGACTGACCAGCGTCTGATCATCAGAGGCCGTGGAACCAGAGGCGCTGGGTCCCCCAGGCGTCACGGTAGGACCAGCTGAAACCAGCTTTGGCTGAGTGTGGGCAGGGATCAGGGTCGGGGCTTATCTCAGGGGATGGCCTGCGGGTGGGCAGACGGAAAGGCCCCTGCGATGACAACAATGTGCTATGAACTGGGGCTTCTTCCACAATATTGTCCTCGTTGCCCTAATCTGTGCTTTCCTAAGGAGTGTTACCCTAAAATGAGAGCGGAGGCCCGGCGGCGTGGCTCAGCCATGCCTTGTGGGAGGAGCATGAATCGTGGAGTCAGACAGACCTGGGCTCAAACCCTATCTATGCTTCTCAGTATCTGTGGGATCTTAGGCAAGGCTTTAAAAAAAAAAAAGTTTTTATTGATTTCAGAGAGGAAGGGAGAGGGAGAGAGAGAGAGAGAAACATCAATGATGAGAGAGAATCATGGATCAGCTGCCTCCTGCATGCCCCACACTGGGGATCGAGTCCACAACCCAGATATATGCCCTTGACCCAAATCGAACCCGGGACCCTTCAGTATGCAGGCCAATGCTCTATCCACTGAGCCAAACCGGCCAGGGCACAAAAGGATTCTTCATTTAGCCTCACCCCAAGCTGACAGCATCACTCTCTACCCCACGGCCCAGGAGCAACCATGTCCTGGGGGAGCACAGAACCGCCAGGTCAAAATTATCCCACCCCCTTCCTTAGACTCCCCCCACCTTACTTAGAAAGCTTGTCTTCATGGGGTCCCTTTCAGAAGTGCTCACATACGTGTGCAAAGAGTTGAGTTAGCCCTAGCTGGTGTGGCTCAGTGGATAGAGCGTCAGCCTACAGACTGAAGGGTCCTGGGTTCCATTCTGGTCAAGGGCACGGACCTCAGTTGCAGGCTCCTGGGCTGGTCAGGGCATGCAGGAGACAACCAATCGATGTGTCTCTCTTACATCAGTATTTCTCTCTCTCTGTCTCTCTTTTCCACTCTCTCTAAAAGTCAATGGGAAAAAAAGCATATTGCTAGAATTATCTCAACTTTGCTTAAAAATTACATATGGGAAATGTTACAGGGATGTGTACATAAGAATGATATGAAGATGAGTGGCAGGAGCCATCTGAAAATGTCGATAATAATTATCTCCAGGTGGTAAGATGAGGTTTTTCTTCTTTCTACTTTTCCGGTTCTTCGACTTCTCCAACAAAGGGCAGCGTAGCTTTTAGAATCACAGAACAATCGCCATTGTCTCGGCTGCTTTTCATGCCTGTGTGCAGCCTGGAGAAGTCACACCTGAAAAACCCTGCCCGTCCGGCGCCTTCATTACTGCTTCACACCTGCCTTATTAGCTGGTGCTCACAGCAAAGAAAAGCAAGGCAGGGCCACTGAGGCCCAGCAGGAGGGGCGGGCTCAGAGCCTGGAGCCTGCGCACTCAGCACCACGGCTGCTTCCAAACCCCTCCTGTGGGCTGGAGCCTGGGACCGGGACAGTGCGGGGCTGAGCTGGAGCGGTTATCGGGATGGGGGGCCGTTCCTCCTAACCCGGGGCTCGGGGGACAGGAGGCCCTGGGCTGGAAGTAGAATTTTAAAAAATATATATATTTTTTTCATTGATATCAGAAAGGAAGGGAGAGGTGGAGAGAGAGAAACATCAATGGTGAGAGAAATTCATTCATGGGCTTCTTCCTGCACGCCCCCTTCTGGGGACTGGGCTTGTGCCCTGACCGGGAATGGAACTGTGACCTCCTGGTTCATAGGTTAATGCTCAACCACTGAGCCACCCTGGCCAGGCTGGGAGTGGAATTCTGACGCTGAGCTCCTATGTGCCACCTGGTTCACGGACGTCACCATGCCTTAGACAACAGCCCCACCCCTCAGGCTGAGTGTGAACTCAAGGGGGTGAGGTGGTGCATGCTCAGTGCTCAGCACAGACCCCAGCACACACCAGGCGCTCAATCAATGCAGGTCCAATTGCTAGGAGCAGGCGCAAGCGCAGGAGCACTCTCCTCCAGGGCCGTCAGCTGGCATCCAGCTTATCCCTTGTTGGGTCCTGTGTCTGCAGCCAGATACCTTTTTCTACCCCCGGAGCCGTTTCGGGATGTGCTACCCTGTCCCAAGCAAGCTGCTCATTAGCCCGGGTGAGAAAGCCCGGATGATACCGCCAAAGACCATTAAAGTCCCCGGATAACGGGCGCTGTTTGCTTTCCTTCCTGTTAACTCTACCTGGAGCCATGCTAGCGCCCCGAGCCGGAGTGGGAGTTAAGCGGAGCAGGGAGTGTTTGGGGAAGGCAGACACCATGGGGGACTGTGAGGTTCCCCCAGACAGGGAGGGGGCTCAGGCTGCTCGCTTCCTGCTCTGACTTGCACACTTGCTCCCAGGAAGGGGTTTGAGGTAAGCCATTCACACTTTAGCAAGAACTTCAGCATTCCCAGGGCCCTCTGGTTTCATCATAGAACAAAGGCTCTCTTTTCTTTCCTTGAAATCTCACATTGGGGGAGGGGGCTCCTTGGCCTTAAAGGAGAAAATGGGAAGGATTCTAATTTAGGTGTGTTGCCCTCCCTGGGCCAGCCACCCACATCCCCAAGGTCAGGGCCTCTTCCAGTTGCTGAGTCCAGTAAAGTAGTAGTCACCTTTCTTTCTCATCACCGAGACTTGAGTAAAAGCATGAAAAGCTTCTCTTTGTATCCTTAAAGGAGAAGGATTTAGAGAGTTTAAAAAAATATTGCCCAACCCGCGTGGCTCAGTGACTGAGCATCAGCCTATGAACCAAGAGATCATGGTTCAATTCCTGGTCAGGGCACAGGCCCAGTGTGGGGCGTGCAAGAGGCAGCTGATCCATGACTCTCTCTCATCATAGATGCTTCTCTCTCTCCCTCTCCTTTCCTCTCTGAAATCAATTAAAAATATATATTTTTGAAATTGTGGTAAACTGATAAAAAGAAAAAACATGACACAGGACTCAAAAGTCATGAAAAGATGAGCAGATGTGACAACACGAACCTCCTTTGCAGGAAGGACACCAGTTTGCGCCCTTTGGCCAGTGCTGTCTCTTTAAACTCTTTAAACCAGTTGCCAGCATTTTTAAGTGGGCAGTTTCCCTATAAAAACCCTTATTCCCGCCTCCCCTGAAGAATGAAATCTCGTACAGGTTCCCACGTTCCCACTGGCCTGAGACGCGCCATAAACCAAGTGCAAAGACAAGCGACCCAAGGCCAAGTTGCTGCCCACTCCATATAAACACGGACTGAACAGTTCCAGGGAAAACAGAAAAACACACACAGTAACTCATAGAAAAAGACATCCAAATGGCCAATAAACATGAAAGATACTCAACTTACTGGTGATTAGGAAAATGCAAATGCCATCAAACTGGCAAAAACTCAAAAAGCCTTCGGCGTCACTGCTGGCGAGGATGTGGGGAAGGAACACGCGTGTTCCTGGTGAATGTGCAAATTGGTGCAACCATTTTGGAGGGCAGTTTGGCAGTTCTCTCTCTCTCTCTTTTTTTAAAAAATATATGATTTTAGCCCTAGCTGGTTTGGCTCAATGGTTAGAGCATCGGCCTGCGAACTCAAGGGTCCCGGGTTCGATTCTGGTCAAGGGCATGTACCTTGGTTGCGGGCACATCCCCAGTGGGAGGTGTGCAGGAGGCAGCTGATGGTTTTTCTCTCATCGATGTTTCTAACTACCCCTATTCCTCTCCCTTCCTCTAAAAAATCAATAAAATTCATTTTTTTAAAGAAATAAATAAAGGGCTGTAGGCAAACAGATCGTGCGGCTCAGACACTGGACACCCCCATGTCACCACTGCATCGATCAAGACAGACTGTCCTCAGCACCCCAGGCCTGTGCCCTCTCCCCAGCAGCTCCCCAGCACTTGCATGGCCCCAAATGGAGACAACCCAGATGCTCCGCATCACACAACAGAGCGATCAAGGTCAGTGTTGGCTGCAGTGGAATTCTATGCAGCAACAAAAAGAAAAGTGCTGCTTCACAGAGCAACAGAAGCTTCAAAATGTAAGATCAGTGAAAGGCCAGACACAAAGGAATCTATGCTATAGAATCCCATTCCCGGAATGTTCCAAAACAGGCAAATCCTGTTAGCGGTCAGGACAGGGCTGTGGGCGGGACAGCCTGCCTGGTGGCCGTTTTATTTCTATGCTGGGCTGAGGCGGGTCATGTGAGTGGCCTGTGTGAGCTTCTGGCGCCTGCCTCCCCCTGACCTCCAACGCAGTGACATGAATGGGGTCAACAACCTCCCGTTTTTCCCACGCACCGGCCCTCGCTGTGGTGACCAGGGCTCCTGGCCTCAGGGTGCAGAAGCGCAGAAAACGGCAAGTTAGTGCCTCCAGCCAGTGGGCTTGACCCTGGGTTGTTGTTTTTAAATATTTTTATTGATTTCAGAGAGGAAGGGAGAGAGAAATATCCATGAGGAGAGAGAACCATGGATTGGCTGCCTCCTGCATACCCCACACTGGGGGTTGAGCCAACAACCCCAGGCAAGTGCCCTGACCGGGAATCAAACCATGACCTCCTGGTTCATGGGTCATCGTTCAATCACTGAGCCACGCTGGGCAACACCCGGGTTTGAGTGGGACCTTCCACTGGTCCCAGCTCCCGGGTGGCTGTGTTTCTCAGCGTCACGCTGCGCCACTGCTCCCCCTTCTATTTGTCATATGCCCCCTCCACACACACCCCCACACACACACTCCCCCCCCCTCCTAGTGCCCGCTCCTGATTAGAGGCTGGAAAGCAGGCCCTGGCTGGAAGCTAATCACTTAAGTGCGGGCGGAGAGGCAGGGCGGCTTGCGAACAGACCGGGTGCACAGCCAGCCTCTTGCAGCCACGGCGGCCAGCAGCGCTCAGGCCCGGGCCCCGGGAAGCAGACCCGGACACAATGCCCTGCGGGTGAGGGATAGAGAGGGTTCTCGGGCGAAGGGAAGGGTGGGAGGGAACCAGGACTGGGAAGAAGCCAAGCAACGATGGAGATCTGGCCACAGTCTAGCCCTGGCTGGTGCCAGGGCTGGGAGGGGGGAGGGGGGTGCAGCATAGTAGTCATCACCATGATTCATGTGGTCATCGCCACAAGGCGGCCAGCCTCTGTCCCCAGCAGGCAGCCCGAACTGCAGGCCTCCCCGTAGGAGCGCACTGAGCCCCAGCCATCGGCTCAAAAAGGGCTCTTTCTTCTTTCTTCCTTCCTTCCTTCCACCTTCCTTCCTTCCTTCCTCTTTCTTTCTTTTTCTTTCTTTCTTTCTTTCTTTCTTTCTTTCTTTCTTTCTTTCTTTCTTTCTTTCTTTCTTCTTTCTTTCTTTCTTTCTTTTTCTTTCTTTCTTTCTTCTCTCTTTTTTCTTTCTCTTCTTTCTTTCTTTCCTTTTTTGTTAACCCTCACCCAAGGATATTTTTGCATTGCTTTTTATAGATAGCATGTAGGGAGGGGGCAGAGGGGAGGGGGAGAGACAGAAACATCGATGTGAGAGACACATCAGTCGGTTGCCTCCCGCACACACCGTGACCGGGGTTAGGGGTTGAACCTGCAACCCAGGTATGTGCCCTTGTCCAGAATCGAACCCCCAGCCACACTGGCCAGGGTGAGAGGCTGTTTCTTTAGGTAAGAACCGTTCTCTAGAGAAGGCCTAAGCTGTGAGCCACTGAGCCGGGGGCGAGCACCGGGCCAGCAAGAGAATCTAGCCGACAGCGAGAGGGAAGACACTCTGAGCTCATCCAGCTGCCGTCGCCACAGCGGACCGCCAGGGAGTGGCCTCAGTGCAAGTGGATCTTCCTGGCAGACTCAGGCCGGATGTGTGGGCAGGTGCCCTGAGCAAAGCCCCCGTCTGAGAGCCACAGCGTGTGACCTGCTGGCAAACGCTGGCTGGAGACATGTAGGCGCCCCAGGAAGCTTCCAGAAGAGCTGGGTCCTCACAGCAGTGGCAACTCGGACAGGTGTACTCTGTATGCGTGTTACACTTCCAGTCTGTTAATGCCCGTTAATCCTCACAACAGCCCCCTGAGTGAGCTGCTGTTATCCACCACCCATTTGACAGGTGAGGAGACTGAGGCCCGGAGAGGCCCATTCATTCATTTGCCCAAGTTGACAGCTGGAAGTAGTAGAGCCAGAATGTGAACCTACATAGCCCGGCTCAGGCGGGCTATGCCACCACTCTGCTACTCCCCCACCCCCGTCCCGCGTCTATGTAGCTGCATAGACGGGGCTGGAAAACAGGCGAGCGCCTGAAGCCTCCGGAGGAGCGCGCTTCTAAACCTCAGCAGAGCGCAGAGTCACCTGTGGGTGGTTGTGACCCTCCAGAATCGGGGCCTCCTCCTTAACCTCCTCCTTAGCCTGCTGGCCCTGAACCCAGGGTGGCGGCGGGCGGAAAGTCTGCGGGGAGCCAGCGCCCAGGGGTTCTGATTCAGACAGCCCCAGGCAGCCCCACAAGCGCGCAACCAGCTCTTCCACTCTTCACCCACGCGGCCCAGACACCGTCATTCGCCCCCTTTTGTCTCCATTCGTGTACATTGAAAAGGTAGGTGTGAGCATCTTGTGTGTCTATGCGGCAGCCACAGGGACTGTGGACACACAAAGGTCAGGGAGACCAAACTGCTAGGGGTGGGGTAGAGGGGGTGGAAGCGGAAAGAAGAGGGATTCTCACTTTTTACTCTGTATTAAATATTGATTTTTAATCATTTTTGGGAGAACTTAAAAAATATGTATTTTATTGACTTCAGAGAGAGAGGAGGAGAGAGGGAGAGAGAGAGACATCAATGATGAGAGAGAATCATGGGTCAGCTGCCTCCTGCACGCCCCACACTGCAGATTGAGCCACAACCTGAGCATGTGTGTTGAACAGAATTGAACCCGGGATCCTTTAGGCCACAGGCCAATGCTCTATCCATTTAGCCACACCGGCTAGGGCTAAATATTAATTTTTTAGAAAGAGACCCTATTAAGCTATTACATGGGTAAAATGTATTTAATCAAAACCGAAGGGCTTAAATGGAATCCTCTGGGTAAGGTGTGAGGTGCGCAGTGGGTGCTCACTCAGCCGCAGCCGTTAGCATTACTGCCGCCGTCCCTCCGCACGTGTGCAGCCCTATTATGTGCAAATCGTCATATCTAGACCCCACCTAGATATGGGGCAGAGAGGCACAAAACAGAGTCCCAGCTCTCAAATGCACAGAGCCCCCCCCCCCCCACACACACACACACAGACACACACCCTCAACGGCAGTGGTTCCTTCGGGTCCAGTAAGTGCGATCACAAGGAAAGCCTGCGAGGGGCTGAAATGAGAGCGATCGTTCGCAGCTGTGTGGGCTCTGAGGCGAGGGGAAGGCTCCCATAGGAGGGAAAGGGGGAAGAATATTCCAGTGGCAGCAACGAGCTTGATTCAAAGGGCAAAGGGGCACCGTGGGCATGCGCAGAAGATGCTGAGAGGACACTTGGCTGCGCACAGGGGGATCCTGTCCCGTTGGCCCTTGGAGTGGGGCCAGGACCGGCTTTCCTAACAATCCGGACCCTCGTGGACGGAGCCTAGAAAGGGACCCACAGAAGCTTTAGGATTAAAAGAAAGCCTGGCTGCCCCCCAAGCCCTGGGCCCAAGAGTCTGGGCCCGAGATGGTTATGTGTGCGCCACACCGCCTGGCGGTGCGGGACCGGACGATGTGGGAGCACATGCGGTATTTCCCGCGGGGTGAGCAGTGATGGACGGGCTCGGGTTATGGTGCATCAAATGCCAACCGCGCTCCTGGAGGCTCATTTTTCCGAGTGACTGAGAAGGGGAGCTAGGACCAGCAGCCGGCCAAGTGCATGTCTCCGCCCAGCACGTCTCCTGCCCATGGTGGTCAGTGCTGGGCCCCAGGGGGGGGGGGGGCAGGCCCTCCGGGAGGGAGAGGGGACCCCG
This sequence comes from Pipistrellus kuhlii, assembly GCF_014108245.1. NCBI lineage: Eukaryota > Metazoa > Chordata > Mammalia > Chiroptera > Vespertilionidae > Pipistrellus > Pipistrellus kuhlii. The sequence continues at coordinate 5,231,993 of NW_023425532.1, forward strand.
TAGGGGAGGTGGCGCCGGGAGATGGCAGGACAAGGCCCACAGGAGGATTGGCGTGCTCAGGAGTAGAGCTGGCGGCATTGAACCAGCGTGGCTCGTTCACTGCTGAGGCCCATGCGGTGGGTGTGCATTTGGTTGCCGACATGTCCAAGGTCTGGGCCTGTGTCTGTTTCCATTGCATGTCTGCAGCGAGTGAGAGAGAACACTTTTCTTAAAGTTAAAGCTAGATGAGCCGACCACCGCAGGCCCTGGGAAGCAGAGTGGAGGGAACTGTGGCTAATTGGGCCAGTAAATCACATGGAGAATGTTAATGCAGTCAGCTGAGCACAGAAGCGTATGGCAAGCTGGGAGAACAGGTCTCTGACAATAAAAATGCTTTGCTTTTTAAAAAATGTATGTTTTTATTGATTTCAGAGAGGAAGGGGCAGAGAGAGAAACAACCATGATGAGAGAGAGTCATGGATCAGCTGCCCCCTCCTGGGGATTGAGCCCACAACCCAGGCATGTGCCCAGGAACCGAACTGTGACCTCCTGGTTCATAAGTTGACGCTCAACCGCTGAGCCACACGGCCGGGCTGATAATCAAAGTGAAGGCTCATTTGAATTCCTTCTGTCTGAGACATTAGATATTGTGGGCACAGATGATTTGGTGATATTTTCCGTTCTCCCAACTCCAGCCGGTCACATACATGCTTTCTCTGTCCGTATACATTGCGTAGGAATGTCTCTGTCCCTTGCTCTGCCCCCAGCTACCCAGCAGGCTCTCCGCGGGGTGTGGGAGATCTCCAAGGTTCCTACAGCAAAGCTGTCCCAGGCCCTCCAGCAGCCTGTAGTAGCCAAGCCATCGGCTGGCGCAGAAACTCCCAGAACGTTTACTGCCAGGATGGCAATGGCCCCACCCCCCTGCCCTCCTGGGTCTTGGATCGGAATTTTTCCACAAGAAAGAAACGCGTGTTTGCCTGCCTGTAGCCAGTCATCATTCCAGATGTCTGGGTGCTGTGACGGCAGGCACGGTGGGGGGAGGGGGGAAGGGAGCTGCCGACGGTTGTGTTATGGTCCCGTCATCTGCGATGGCGCGTCAGGTGTGGGGACTGTGTCGCCGCCCATCCCCAGTGGCCAGGTGTCTCAGGAGCTGTCACTGTGCAGCGACGTGGCTGTCCCACAGGCAGGCATTCCTGTCCAGCTCTGGGAAGCCGGCGCATCACATCAGAGACATAATTTCTTAATGAAACGGCTGGCATGGACCTCAGCGACGCCGGAGCAGGAAGTGCTGACGGCACAGAAGGGACACTTGTCTCGGCTGTTGCGGGGAGCACATATGGGCCGCATCACTCAGGAATGACTCAGACCAGCCCCCCGGGCCGCGGCTGAGAATCGCACATGCCGCCCCATCCCTGCTGGTCCTTGGACAGACTGTGTGAGTGCCATCATTTGTCCCAGCCTCCTCCTGAGCACGCATTCCAAAAGCAGGGCTGTTGCCCTAGCCCCGTGGTTGGCAAACGGCAGCTGGTGAGCCACATGCGGCTCTTGGCCCCTTGAGGTGGCTCTTCCACAAAATGCCATGGCCTGGATGAGTCTATTTTGAAGAAATGGTGTTAGAAGAAGTTGAAGTTTAAAAAATGTGGCTCTCAAAAGAAATTTCAATCACTGGGCTGTCGATATTTGGCTCTGTTGGCTAATGAGTTTGCCGACCACTGCACTAGCCGGTTTGGCTCAGTGAATAGAGCATTGGCCTGCAGACCAAAGGGTCCCGGGTTCGATTCCAGCCAAGGGCACATATCTCAGTTGCAGGCTCCTCCCTGGCCTGGGCCCTAGTTGGGGTGCGTGCAGGAGGCAACCTCTCCGTGTGTTTCTCTCACATCGATGTTTCTCTCTGTCTCTCCCTCTCCCTTCCACTCTCCCTAAAATCAATGGGAAAATATCCTCTGGTGAGGAGTAACAACAACAAAAAGTATTGCACTTAGATATGCGTGTGCATGTCCCAACCCAAGGACACGGGCCAGGCCTCGGGGAGGAAGAGACCCCAGTTGGTCCTGAGTCTCCATCAAATTCACGGGCGGTGCCCAGTCCGGGCATGGCAGTAAGAGATGGGGCAGAGGATGAGGGGCTGGACCAGTCAGGAGGAGCAGGCCTAGGCCCTGATGAGGGTCATGAACTAAGGGCTTCATAATGGAGCCAGACCCGACCCAACTGTGGGAGTGGCTGGGAAAGGAAAGGGGGAGGGGGAGAGGAGGGCACTCTCAGGCCTTCTGCGGCTGCGTGGGCCAGCAAGGAGAAGCCCACGGGAGAGGCGTCGACATGTCTGGGCTGGGCCCAGTGTGGATGGCTGTCGCTGCAGGGCCAGCAGTCAGGAAGCAGAGCCGCACACACGGCAGGAGAGAATCCAAATAAGCTGGCACCTTCTAGCACCTTCTGTCTGTCACTGCATGGAACACAGATGCCCAGAGAGACCTGGCAGCTGCTCCTCCTTGTCCTTGGAGTGCAGGTGCCCACCATTCTGATGATGCTTGTCCTCAGACACACTGTGATGGGCTCACGCGGGGAGAGAGCCTCTTCCCGACTTCCCCTGCGGCTCACACTCAGCTCTGTCCCTCCGGCCCGCTGGCCGCTCCGGAAGATTCCAGCTCGAGAGAGACAGCGAGGCAAAGAGCTAAGGGCATTTGCAAAGATGGCCACTGCTGTGGACAGAATGATGAGCCCCCAATTCATATGTGAAAGCTCTACCCCCCAGTGTGACTATGTTTGGAGATGGGACCTTAAAAGGTAATTAAGGCTCAATGAGGTTATAAGGCTGAGCCTTAATGCAATAGAACTGGTGTCCTTATAAAAGGGGGAAGAGCCCTAGCTGGTGTGGCTCAGTGGATAGAGTGTCAGCCTGCGGACTGAAGGGTCCCGGGTTTGATTCCGGTCAAGGCATGTACGTCGGTTGCAGGCTCCTCCCCCAGCCTGGGCCCTGACCAGGGCTCGTGCAGGAGGCCACCCACCAATGTGTGTCTCTCACATCGATGTTTCTCTCTGTCTCTCCCTTTCCCTTCCACTCTCCCTAAGAATCAATGGGAAATATCCTCCGGTGAGGATTAGCAAAAAAAGGGGGGGAGGGGGTAGATGGTGGTGGAAGGAGACTTGATTTGGGTGGTGAACCCATAGTACAGTGTGCAGGTGCTCTGCACCCCAATAAATTCAATCAAAATGAGAAGAAGAAGAAGAGAGGGAAGATGCCAGGGATGTGTGAGCACAGAGCAGAGACCACGGGAGGACAGGCGGGAAGGTGCAAGCCAAGGAGAAGCCTCAGGAGGAACCAGCTCTGCTGACACCTTGACCCTGGGCTTCCAGCCTCTAAGACTGTGGGAAAATGCATGGCAGCTGTTGGAGCCGCCCTGCCGGTGGGCTCCGGTTCTGGCAGCCTGAGCAGGTGATACAACCACCAGCAACAGTGCGGCTCCTGTGACAGTGCCACTCCCAGTGGCGGCATCTAAATCTTCATTTCTTTCTTTTTTAAATATATTTGTATTGATTTCAGAGAGGAAGGGAGAGAGAAACATCCATGAGGAGAGAGAATCATGGATCTTCTGCCTCCTACATGCACCCCCCTGGGGATCAAGCCCACAACCTGGGCCTATGCCCTGACCGGGAATCCAACCGTGACCTCCTGGTTCATAGGTCGATGCTCAGCCCCTGAGCCATGTGGGCCAGGCACTTCTCTTGAACCTGGTGGGGACTTTATAACTGCCTCACCCACCAGGAGACAGGCCTGCACGCTGTGGGACCCACGCTGCAGGGAGCCAGGTTAGGAAATGCCACACACTCCCCCCTGGTGTCCTGGGGCCACCACACTGCGAGGGAGCCGAGAGCCACGCGGAGAGGCCACAGCAGCCCCACGGAGGCCCCAGCAGGCCTGGGTGTGGGAGCCTTCGGGCGGTGGGGCTGCCAAGTCACCGGTGCTGAGCGCCACCCCAGGGGAGGCTGCGCGCTGGCCCTCCGCCTTGCCCAGACTGGGCATTTTTGAGCAAAATAAACGAATGCTGCCTTGAGCCTCTCGTGAGGACGGTGCATTGTGTGCGGTGGTGACAGGAACAGAGGTCCGGAATAAATGCTTCCCGCACGCCACCTGCGGGGATGGAGGCCGGACGCGGGCCTCACTGCGGAGGGGGCGGGGGGAGTGTGATTTCAGACAATCAAACCCGTGCCAGCCGCAGGCATCGATCCAGAGGAGCGTCCTCGGCAGATTACCCCCTTTATGACGCCTGTCCGTTCTGCGGCCTCGGCCAGGCTTTCTCCAGCGCGGCTTTCTCATTAGCGGGCTCACCGGGCAGCGCGCAGGCGGCGGAGAGCGCGGAGGAAATGGACGGCGCGGGGAGCTGCAGGCGGAGTAATTAAAGGCTCAGCTCGGGCTGGCGGCGGTATTTATACCATTTTCCGTGCTCCGTGTGAGGGTTGCCGCCAGGCGGGGTGGGGGCGCGGGGGACCGAGCCGCCTGCTCCCCAGTGTTCCCAGGCGGCGCCCCGAAGCCGCTCTGTGGCCGGAGCGACGCTGCAGAGCGAATAGCCCGCGCCTCTCCCTGCGACCCCGGGCGGTCAGCAGTGACCCTGCACTTCCGCTCCGCTCTAGGGTTCTCCCTCCTGTCCCCTCCTGTGTCCAGAGTAGAACTGAGGGAAGCTCATCTGTCTTTTTGTTGTTGTTGTCTGTTTTCAAGACATGATCATTGCCCGGCCGGTGTGGCTCAGTGGTTGAGGCTGGGAGAACTCGTCTACATCACTGCCGCGCTTCTCCGTGGAAATGGAGTTGCTTCGATGGCCTGCAGGTGGCTCCTGAGGAGGGGACCATAAAGGCCACGTGGCGACATGGGAACAGGCAGGTTGATATAACGTTACAGGGCAGAGCAGGCCGCCACATTGTTGCCACTGTTACAAATGGGATTCCCAAGCCGAAACGTGGGGACAAGCGGGGGTGGGGGTGGGGGGGGGGCGGATGAACAGTGGGATGAACCAGGCGGTGGGTCACACAACGGAACATGAGCTGGCCTTAAAACAGGACGAAATCCTGGCACATGCGACATGGATGGACCGGAAGACATTCTGCTAAACGAAGTGAGCCACACACAAAGGGACAAGAGCTGGCGTGTTCCCCGAGGTGCCTAGAGGAGTCACTCAGACAGAAGGGGAATGCGTGTGGGTGGCAGAGGCGGGGGGGGGGGGGGGGGGGGGGGGGGGGGGCGGCCAGACACCATGGTGAATGCACTGAGCACCACCAAGGCGCTCACTTTAAAATGGTTAGTTCCACGTTATGGAAGTTTTTCCTCCATTTTTTAAGAAGTGGCTCAGAAGGACATTGGAAGGAAATGTGGGAAAATGAACTGTTGAATGCATTGGGACCACAGGAGTATTGGTGTATTCATTTTTGTTTCTAACAAAATCATTGAAACATAGTTTGGGCAATGCACTTCTAATATACTTAAGCCACCCTAGCTGGTGTGGCTCAGTAGATAGAGCATTGACCTGTGGACCAAAGGGTCCCGGGTTCAATTCTGGTCAAGGGCACATACCTTGGTTGCAGGCTCCTCCCTGGCCATGGCCCTGGCAGGTGCTTGTGCAGGAGGCAAGCAATCAATGTATCTCTCACATCAATGTTTCTCTCTGTCTCTCCCTCTCTTCCACTCTCTCTAAAAAAATCAATAGAAAAATATCCTTGGGTGAGGATTAAAAGAAAATAATAATAAAAGGAAAAAAAAACCTGTCCAGTAAAACTTCTACTATAAAGCACAGACTGATAATCAACTATAAAATACCTCTTACCTTTTTGAAGACTGGCAGGGCACGATTGTACAAAGAGGAAAACCATAAGGAAAGAGAAATTAAAGCCTAAGCTAAGATAGTGCTTGTCACTTTTTAATATATATTTCTATATGTTATGTGTCATCCGTATTAATATATTATTAATAAAGAATAGATTAATATAAATTAATAATGAAGAATATAAGAGATGAGCACAGTCTGTCTTCACCAATTAATCAAAAGTATATATTTAACATCCCGGTGTCCCCAGCCCACTCGGGCCCTGTGGGAGGCCCAGAGGGCAGGCTGCAGCGCCCCCGTGGGGTTGACCCGCAGGCCCGCTGTGTGCAGACAAGGGGGTGGGGCCAAGGAAGGGAGAGAGCTGAAACCCGCAGACAGGCAGCCGGACTGGGGTACAGAGAGGGGGTTGCACAGGTTCCTCAAAGCAGGGAGGGGGCAGGCAGGGGCAGGAGCTCCATCGGGGAAGGGAGGGGAGGGCAGGGAACTGGCCAGGCGGGAGCTGAATGAAGCCCATGGGGGGCTGCTAAGCGGGAGATGGAAGCCATGTTTTCAAAGGGTTATTCTGCCAGAATGGCAGCGGGCCAGGATTCCCCTTCCTCTTTACCCAGGGGGCCCAGAGGTGCCCAAGCAAAGCCAGGCCCAGTCCTGACAGGGGCACCATGACCAGTTTTGGAAACCCTACCCTCTCATTGATGGTTTGTAGTTCTCGTCCCCAAAGAGAACAATTTTATTTTTTGAATATCTATATCTATATACCTATACATCTATATATCTATATATCTATATATCTATATCTATATATCTATATCTAAATCTTTAACATATCTATATCTATATCTAATCATATCATATATCTATATCTAATCATATCTCTATATCTATATCATCTATATCTATATCTATATCTACTGACTTCAGAGAGGAAGGGAGAAGGCGAGAGAGAGAAACATCAGTGATGAGAGAGAATCCTGGATGGGCTGCCTCCTGCACATCCCACACTGGGTACCAAGCCTGCAACCTGGGCCTGTGTCAATACCAGGAATCAAACCCTGACTTCCTGGTTCATAGGTCAACGCTCAACCACTGAGCCACACTGGCTGGGTAGTTTCCTTTTTATTTGTAGATGAAAGTCACTGTGACCAGTCCCTGGGTTTCCCTTACTGAGCAGCACAGCGGGCAGCCATGGTCACGGGCAGCCCGGGCGTGACTCAGGGGAAGCGCGGGCGGCCTGCCCCTCCCACTGCCAGTACATGCTGACGCGGTAGCTTACAGGTGCCTGGCGCTGTGGATTTACTGATCCTATGACCCAGTTTTAACTTAACTCTCCAGTGAGCCACAGGGCTTAGGGAGATTCCTGCGAAGAAACCATGTGTTAAAAATAATTCCAATAACACAAACACGCCCGGACAAGATGGAGGCCGAGCAGATGTTCTTCAGGCTGAGCCGTGTCAGCCGCTCTGTGAGGCCAAAACAGCCCGCAGCTAATCCGCCGGAGACGGAGCCGGCCACCACGTCGAAAATATCAGGAGACAATCTCTACTCATTTCCAATTGCTGCCATTTTATTTTACTTTATTTTTAAACATATTTGTATTGATGTCAGAGAGGAAGGGAGAGGGAGAGAGGGATAGAAACATCCATGATGACAGAGGATCACCGATCGGCTGCCTCCTGCATGCCCCCCACTGGGGATCGAGCCCTCAGCCCAGACCTGTGCCCTGCCCGGGAATCGAACCCTGACCTCCTGGTTCATAGGTCGACGCTCAACCACTGAGCTACACCGGCCGGGCATCCAATCACTGCCATTGTAACTACAAGCCTGGCCTTGAGTGTCCATCGGATATTGACTGTCTTTGGAACAGCAGAGGCTTCCGGAACAGAGGTCCTTAACCATACATTGCATTGGCTTATAAGGGAAACCAACGATGTTGAAATCATCAAATTATTAAAACAAATTGGTGACACAGAGATTGCTGTGCCGCTGAAGTCATTAAGCAGCGTGCTCCGGTGGCAGATCTGAGCCGCCCATCATTTGTGTTAATGAGCATATGTGATATTTCAGGATCCTGCCACGATGTTCCGGAATGTGCTTCCCGTTCGTGACAACGTCGCAGCTCCTGCGAATGAAGCCAAGGTCTGGTGCCTGCATTTGTAATGGGAGGAAAGGCTACGTTTTAGTCAGAGGCTAGCGGGAACATGGAGGTGTCATTTCCCCAGCCCCGCAGGCCTGTGCGTTCTCTCAAGCACAGTGGAGGCGACCGAGGCCACGTCTCTCAGCCTCAGCATCGGGTGTTCTGTTAAGAACCATGTTTTGCCCTGACTGGTGTGGCTCAGTGGATAGAGTGTCGGCCTGCGGACTGAAGGGTCCAGGGTTTGATTCCGGTCAGAGGCATGTACCTTGGTTGCCAGCACATCCCCAGTGGAGAGTGTGCAGGCAGCTGGCTGATGCTTCTCTCTCATGGATATTTCTAATTTTCTATCCCTCTCCCTTCCTCTCTGTAAAAAAATCAGTAAAATATATATATATTTTAAAAAGAATCATGGCCGAAACCGGTGTGGCTCAGTGGATAGAGTGTCAGCCTGCGGACGGAAGGGTCCCAGGTTCAATTCCGGTCAAGGGCATGTACCCCAGTGGGGGTTGTGCAGGAGGAAGCTGATGAATGTTTCTCTCTCATCGATGTTTCTAATTCTCTATCCTTCTCCCTTCCTTTCTGTAAAAAATCAATAAAATGTCTTTTTTTTAAAAGAATCATATTTTAAAAATCATCCCCAGTTTCCGATGGAATCTGAATTCCCAGATAGAGACGTTTCTGACAAGCAGGCTTGAAACCAGTTATGCAACCTGCTCTCCTAGTTCAGCGGAGCGCCAGGCCTCTGCCCTTGGGCATGCCAACCAGTGCCCGGGCTGAAAGGTACACTGAGCACAGACTCGACAGTGCTTAAGAGGCAGGATTCCACCACCCTCAGGTCAGAGCAGGCGGGCCTCTGCCAGGCAGCGCCGAGAGTAAACAAAGGTTGTGGCCCGGGGCGCTAGGCTCCAGGGCTCTGCAGATTCATAGGCCCATTCAGGCCCGGGAGGTGCTGGGACAACATCCCTAGCCAGTCCCCACGTCCTGAACGTGACTTGTTTTATTAATGAAACATTGTTTTCTTTTTCTTTTTTTAATATACTTTTACTGATTTCCGAAAGGAAGGGGGAAAGAGAGAGAGAGACATCAATGATGGGAGAGAATCATGGACCGGCTGCCTCCCGCATGCCCCACACTGGGGATCGAACCCTCAACCTGGACATGTGCCCTTGACTGGAATCGAACCCAGAACCCTTCAGTATGCCGGCCAATACTCTATCCCCTGAGCCAAAGCAGCCAGGGCTGAGACTGATTTCTGACGTGTTTCAATGCTAGTTGGTGGGTCCTCTGGTGTAGATGCAGACATGTGAGTGTTCCCCAAATCCGTAGGTGGAAACCCTCACTCCAGGGTCACTGTATTTGGAGATGGGGCCTGGAGGGACATAATGCGGTCATTTGGGTGGAGGACTGATGGCCTTATGAGAAGAGCAAGGCACAGGGAGCTCTCTCCCGCAGAGGCTGGTAGCGCTGTCACAGCGAGGGGACCGCACAGGCCAAGCAACAGTGCTAAGCAGATTGTTCCTGTGTCCATGGAAGATGCTCCGTGAGATGTGACCACGGGTGCAGCCACAGTCCTTGTTCCTTCTCCTTCCTGCCCGGGAAGGCAGCCGGCTCCGAGGCTGTGAGCGGGGCAGGCGCGCGGGGCCCCATGCTCAGAGGGATGTGCATTTGGTTTAGTGCTTTGCTGTGGCCGCCTGGAAATCCTGAATAAACGGGATGGAGCCTGTGACCCTGGGCATGTGCCCTGACCGGGAATCGAACCCTGACCTCCTGGTTCATAGGTCCATGCTCAACCACTGAGCCATGCTGGCCGGGTTTTGGATAATCTTGTAAACTAGGGGCCCTGCATTTTCATTTCGAACCAGCTCCACAAGTTATGAGACATCCTGCCTGGGGCCTGAGCAGCGCGTTGAACTACAAGACGGCGTTAGAAATGGAGGCCACGCGGCGCAGATCAGAGGAAGGTGACCGCGGGGGCACCTGGGAGAGCCCCACAGGGAAGAGCTACCGTACGGGTCTCGCACTGCCTTCCTCGGGGCTTTTGTGCGACTGGACTGCCTTGCTTACGCCACTGTCATTTAGGGTTTTCAGCCAGACCCAGTTGGAACTAACTCCTGCTAAAACAATGTGGGAATATGAACTGAGTCCCCAATATCTATCTGGGAATATCGCTGCTGAACAAAGTCTGTACAGCCTCCCCTCCCTTGTCGCCTGGGGGCATGAGACCACATTCTCGCCCAGGGGACAGAAGCAGCAGTGCCATGTCTGCTTTCAGGGGAAATGGGAAAATACTGCAGTGGCTAGAGCAGTGGTTCTGAAGCCACAGAAAGTGCATCTGTGTCAGCCGTGGGCTGTTAACATGCAGGTGGCTGGCTCCACTCAGAGTGTCTGGTCCAGTGGGCCTGGGGCAGGCCTGAGATGGGCCCATCAGCCCCAGGGGACCCTGATCCTGCCGGTCCAGCACTATGTTTTGAGGAGGAAAGTGCTGGAGGAAAAAGCCTGTCCGGGCAGAGCACAGACCTGCCATGGCACCAAGGGCCCATGTTTTCTCTGTCTTGGTAGTTGGCTGTTCTCTGCCACCTCATGGTCCAAGACAGCTTCCTGAGCTCTGGCCATCAGCACTAATTCAAAGTAAATGCTAGAAGGAACAGGGAGCCCTGGCTGGTGTGGCTCAGTGGATAGATCGTTGACCTGTGGACTGAAGGGTTCCAGGTTTGATTTCCAGTTGGGGCACATGCCCAGGTTGTGGGCTCGATCCCCAGTGGGGGCTGTGTAGGAGGCAGCTGATCCGTGATTCTCTCTCATCACTCATATTTCTCTCTCTCCCTGTTCCTTCCTCTCTGACATCAATCTATACTAATAATAGAGGAATATGCAAATTTTCCAGGATGCTGTCACAGTAACAATAACAACCAAGCAGCAGGCTGCATGGGGTGACCAGGCTGATAGGGCGGGGGGAGGGACTGGCAGCAGTAAAGGGTGACCAGGCCAGTGGCGGGGGGGGGGGCAGTTAGGGGTGATCAGGCAGGCAGGCAGGTGAGCAGTTAGGAGCCAACGGTCCTGGATTAGAGAGGGTGCAGGCTGGGCTGAGGGGGGGACCCCTCCCAGTGCATGAATTTCATGCATTAGGCCTCTAGTATATATAAAAAGGAACAGGGAAATACAGGCAAGACCACCCTTTTAAGGACACTTCCTGCTTCCCAAAAGTTGCATGAAAACTCCCACTTAGCCCTAGCCGGTTTGGCTCAGTGGATAGAGCGTCGGCCAGCAGATAAAGTGTCCCAGGTTCAATTCTGGTCAAATGCACATGCCCAGGTTGTGGGCTTGATCCCCAGTTGGGGACGTGCAGGAGGTAGCCGATCCATGATTCTCTCTCATCATTGATGTTTCTCTCTCTAGCTCTCTCCCTTCCTCTCTAAAATCAATAGACATATATTTAAAAAAAAAAAAAAAGAAAAAAAAAAAAAGAAAAGAAAAAAAGGCTCCCACTTGCATTCCGTTCACCAGAACTTGGTGACACAGCCACATCTAGCTGCAAAGGAGCCTGGGAAATGGTTGTTTTTTGTTTCTCCAGGAGGTTGTGTGCCCAGATACGTACAGATAGTGGGGGAGAGAGCTATTTAGGGACAACTGATGGCCTCTGCCGGGGGACCTTCTGGCTTGTTTGGAACAGAAAAGAATCCATCCCTCACGTCAAGGTGTTACCTGGGCCGCCTTCCCTTCGGAGTCAGAGGCTCCGTCCACACAGCCTAATCGATGGCACTTAGAACTCTGCAGAGCTGGGGCTAAGCAACACCCACCCACCTCAGTCCCCGGTGCCCCTGGCTGCTGTTGGGAGGGGGAGACGAGACTCCAAAGTTAGACACAATCATTTTCGTGTTCCCTCTCACTGGTTTGGTTAATTGGTGATCCTGGCAGCTGGCAACGGTTTCTACTGCTTCTGGGTCACTCGTCTCCTGAAATCCAGTAAGAACTGGACCTCAGCAACTAGGGGGCGGGGGCATGTCCTGTGGAGGAAGGGCCAGACTTCAGCAGCGCCCCGCAATTCCACTCGCTCGCTTCTGGAAAGGCCGGGGATGAATAAGCTGCTAACAGCCCCTGTAACGGCGCCAGACATCGGAGGTTTCCCAGCCCCGCTCTGGGCTCCGAGGCGAAGGCTAGACCGTCAGGGCCCCGCTGCTCGGAGCAGTCCCGGCGTGGGAAACGAAACGTCGCAGAGCCTGAGCCTGAACAGACGTTGTCTTCAAAGCTCTGACTCAGTGGTTTAATTTTTCAATCCGGCTTCGAGATCAGCAGAAACTGCTGTCCCCTGATTAACCCTTCTAGCCACCGGGTGCCACTATTGATTTGTTCGGTTAACCGAACTGCACAAATGCTTTACTTTCGGGGGGGGGGGGGGGGATGCTCTGTGTGGATGGCTTTGGGAAAGCGGGAAGGGAAAGTTCACCCCAAACAATCTGTGTGCGTGTGGATGGCTTTAGATGCACGTTGGTGATTTTTTTCTCCTGACTTCCTCTCGCAAGCCAAGGACATACCTCTTATTTCTCTGTAGCTTCTCCTCCTTGATTTTTATCATAATGAGTTTCAGAGTAACACTTTCACAGCCGCTTCCAAAGTCATATCATGTTTCCTAAAGTTTCTTACAACTCAAAGGAAAAAAAAGACAAATGTACAAACCCTACTGCTCCCTGATATTTGCAGGGGTTTTCATGTCATAGTCAATAACAGATGTGCATAAAGTGCCTACTATCTGCTTGGGGCTGGAGAATAGAAATATCAACAGTGTTCACAGAAATGTGAGATCTCGCCCAGACGGTTTGGCTCAGGGGTTGAGCGTCAACCTAGGAACCAGGAGGTCAGGGTTCGATTCCCGGTCAGGGCACAGGCCCAGGTTCTGGGCTCCATCCCCAGTGGGGGGCGTGCAGGAAGCAGCCGATCAATGGTTTTCTCTCATTGATGTTTCTCCCCCCCTCTCTTTCTCTCTCTCTCTGAAATCAATACAAATATGTATTTTTTTAAATGTGACATACAGTCAAAAATAAAAAGATAGGCAAGTAGGTCAGTAAATGGGTAACTGTGGTCAAAACTATGAGTTGCCTAGCCACGTCTCAGTTTCCCATTCTGTATCCCCAACTCTCCCCCACCTTCCTTGATGGCCAAGCCCAGATTCTGCTCTGGAGTTCCCCTTCAATGCAGTGAGGGGAGGGAACGTCCTCCCCGGTCCTAGAGGGGTGAATCATGCTTGCTCTAACCCCGTGGTCGGCAAACCACGGCTCTCGAGCCACATGCGGCTCTTTGGCCCTTTAAGTATGGCTCTTGCACAAAATACCACGGCCTGGGCAAGTCTATGTTGAAGAAGTGGCATTAGAAGAAGTTTAGTTTAAAAAATTTGGCTCTCCAAAGAAATTTCAGCCGAAACCGGTTTGGCTCAGTGGATAGAGCGTCGGCCTGCGGATTGAAGGGTCCCAGGTTCGATTCCAGTCAAGGGCATGGACCTTGGTTGCGGGCACATCCCCAGCAGGGGGTGTGCAGGAGGCAGCTGATCGATGATTCTCTCTCATCAATGTTTCTAACTCTCTATCCCTCTCTCTTCCTCTCTGTAAAAAATCAATAAAATATATTTAAAAAGAAAAGAAAAGAAAAGAAATTTCAATCGTCACACTGTTGCTATTTGGCTCTGTTGGCTAATGAGTTTGCGGACCACTGCTCTAGCCAACCACATGGGTTCATCTCCTTACCAAAGGCTGATTGAGTTGGGGCCATGTGACCCAGTCCTAGGCCATGAGACCGGAAGTGAAATCCCCTAATGAAATGCAGAGAAGCAGGTGTCAATTTCGGCGAGCTGAGCCAGCTATGGAGTGGCCTTGGTCCCCTTTACCCTGGGGGAGAGTCGCCTCCAATAAGCCGGGGTCGTGGAGCAGAGGCCGGGAAAGCCCTCATGAGTGGACCCGGCCAGCAACAGCCGGCCTCGGCTCTTCTCCGGAGCTCCGGCCCCTGGTGCTAAGCCCTCTTAGCTGGGCCTGTTGTTTCTGTGTGTGCGGGGGGGGGGGGGGGGGGGTTAGTTGTTTTTGTTTGTTTGTTTTTTAATTTATCATTAATTTCAGGGAGGACAGAGAGGGAGAGAGAGAAATATCAATGAGGAGAGAGAAGCATGGACCGGCTGGGGATGGAGCCTGCATCCCGAGCCTGTGCCCTGACGGGAATTGAACCCTGACCTCCTGGTTCCTAGGTTGACCCTCAGCCACTGAGCCACGGCGGCTGGGCTGGGTTGGGTCTGCTGCAACAGCCGGATCTCCTCCTGCTCTTTAGCTCAGCCATCTGCCTGTGCGAGAGACATTACTAACATCCACTTTAAGGAAGAAGCAATGGAGTCCGGGAGGTTAACACCACACTCAGTGTCACTGGCAGAGCCCTGCTCTCAGCACAATCGGTGCCCGGGTGAGTGAATGATGGAGCAGAAGGCGCAACAGAGAGGCGGCCAGGCACAGGCCGTGGGCGGGTACCGTCCCAGGCTTCAGGCTGCTCCTTGACCCTCCAGCTGAAGCGTCTTCCAGTTCATCCCAGACCACACTTTTCTGTCTGCTAGAAAGCCTCTCATCAGATCCGGTTTGCAAACTCGCCTTCCCATCAGGAAGGCCTTCCTTACGTCTGACCTCAGACTCCGCTGTCGGAATGAGTGTGCTACCGGCCCTGGCACCCAGCGCCCTGCCCTCCTCTTCAGCGGGAGGAAGCAGCACGCCGCCTGCCTGACAGAGCCACAGCCAAGAAAAGAAACCTCACTTGAACCCGGCTGGTGTGGCTCAGGGGTTAAGCGTCCACCTAGGAACCAGGAGGTCAGGGTTCAATTCCCAGTCAGGGCACAGGCCCAGGTTGTGGGCTCCATCCCCAGTGGGGGGGGGGGGGGGTGTGCAGGAGGCAGCCGATCCCTGACTCTCTCTCATCACTGGTGTTTCTGTCTCTCTCTTCCTCCTCTCCCTTCCTCTCTGAAATCAATTTTTCAAAAAGAAAGAAAGAAATCTCACTGAGACAAAGGCTGCCTGGCTCCGTGTGGCCCTAGAGCTGTGTCAGGCGTCCTTCACGCTCCCAGCCCGTGGAGCGCCCACCCGCTAAGCGCCGCTTCTGTCTTTTCCTTTGTTCCGCGTCCACTGCCGGCCGGCCGCTGCTCAGCGGGCACATCTCTGCGGCTTCCACCGGCTCCGGAGCTGGGCCCTGCGTCCTTCACTGGCGCCACACGCCCCTCATCTCGCCAGCTTCCCGAGGGCGGGGCTCTCGGCGGGGAAAATTGCTCCCGAGATTGCTTAAGGCCCCGGGGGAAATGACAAGGAGAAATTAATCTTCCATCGCTAATCTCCCTACGCGGCCGATCAGAACTGCTGCCTGCAGATCGCTGCCCGCTCCCGCGGGGGCCCTGCCCCTCCACACTGCCCGGGCAGGGGCAGGCAGAGGTCAAAAGGCGGCCCTGCGTGCCTGGCCTGTGTGGCTCAGTGATTGAGCGTCGACCTATGAACCAGGAGGTCAGGGTTCCCGGTCAGGGCACAGGCCCAGGTTGCAGGCTCCATCCCCAGTGTGGGGCGTGCAGGAGGCAGCCGATCCATGTTTCTCTCTCTCATCCTGGATGTTTCTCTCTCTCCCTCTTCCTTCCTGCCTGAAATCAATCAATCAATCAATCAACATATTTAAATATACTAGAGGCCTGGTGTATGAAATTTGTGCACAGGTGCAGACTCTAGGCCTGACCTGCAATCAAAGCCTGAGCGTCTGGTGTGGAAGGGCAGGTCCCAGCTGACCTCTGGGCTCTGGACAGCACCTGGGTCCCGGGCCCCACTCCGCCTGAGTCATCGGGGCCCTGCCTGGCCCCCTCAGTGCCTGAGAGCCTGGCGGTGCCCTCCTCCCCCTCACTCCCCACCCCACTGCTGCTGGTCACCATCTACGGGGCGATCGGTGGGGCAATTGGGCCCTCGCTTGCACCCGCTTTGGCCTGGTGCCACCCGCTCACCTGCTCCACCATCCTGCTGCGGTCCTACTCTCATCAGGGCCCATTGGGGCCCTCAGTGCTTCTGCTGCAATCCGCTGTCAGCGCCACATCATCAACACCCGCCATGTTCTCTGCTGCGCCTTGGTGGTCAGTGCACATCATAGTGAGCAGTCCAATTCCCGGTCGAATTCCTGGTCGAGGGGACCATTTGCATGTTAGCCTTTTATTCTATAGGATAGACACTGAATGGCCAGATGATTGTGTTCAGAGATCATCGTCATCTGGTCACTCAGCGTCTGTGTGTGTGTGTGTGTGTGTGTGTGTATATATTTTTTTAAGGCCCTACCCAGTTTGGCTCAGTGGATAGAATGTGGGCTTGTGGACTGAAGGGTCCTGGGTTCGATTCCAGTCAAGGGCACATGCCCAGGTTGCAGGTTTGATCTCTAGAAGGGGGCATGCAGGAGGTAGCTGATCCATGATTCTCTCTCATCATTGATGTTTCTCTCTCCCTCTCCCTTCCTCTCTGAGATATATATATCGAATGAGGCTCTACGTGTGATTCTTACACACCCTGCCCTGGGTCTATACCACAGAATTCCCTACCACTGACATTGACATTGAGTGTCTGCCCACAGCTGACCGGCCAGGCCACAGGTCTGGACCCTGCTCTGGCCTTGCTTATGTCTTGCCCTTCTGTGCTCCAGCACCTACCCCAGCCCCATCTTTGCAGCTCACTGTGTACAGAGCACTGTGCTGGGCACTGGGGAAACGAAGAATGAACACACAGCCTGGTGGGATTGCTCAATGGTTAGAGCCTCAACCCACACATCAGAGGGTCTCAGGTTCGATTCCCAGTCAAGGGCACCTAGCGTGCAGGCCTGATTCCGCCCTGGGTCTAGGTGCACGTAGGAGGCAGCCAATCGATGTGTGTTTGTCACATCGATGCCCCCTCCCTGCCCTTCCGCCTCTCTCTATCCTCCATTCCCCTCCCTCCCACTCTGAAAACCAATGGAAATCCTGTCCTCACTCCTCGGGTGAGGACTGAAACAAAGAAATGAACATATAACTTGTGAGCTCCTGTACACAATTCAGCCCAAAGAAGCGGGCAGGCTGGCTTTGGGGCTTCAGTCTGAGAAGGCTGGGAATCTGGGGAGCAGCCCCGCTGCCTTTGGCACCCGGAACTGAGCCGCTGTGTCCGTGTGAATGGCGCCCTGAACAAACCTCAGGGTTACTTTTCTCACGAAGAAACAGATCTAGCCTTAGATGTCCCTCTGGCCTCCAGGGCGGCTCTGGCTCCAGAGCATGTTCACGGCCAAGGTAGGAAGGCAGGAGGAAGTGGGGCGGCACCCGAAATATCTGTCACTTTCATAAGGAAGTGAGACTTTCCAAGAAAGCTGTCATCAGACTGCGGCTGGGAGCCAGGCACTGGCGAAGGTCACGTGGCCGCCTGGCTGGGAAGGGCGCAGGGCCAGGGAGCTTTCTACCCTTCCACCTAATAGGGCGGGACAGGGGGCTGGGAAGGGGCCTGGTTGAGGCTCCCCCAAAAGCAGGGCCTGAGACAAGGACTTGGGTGCAGGTAGCTTGGTTGGCAGGTGACCCCAGGAAGCTCAGGGTGGGGCAGGGTGAGACAGAGAGAAGCTGAGGGGTGGTTTTTCACAGAAAATGTGGTTGGCCAGAATAAGGTTTGATGTGGCCACGTGACCAGGTTCTGGCCAATAGGGTGTAAAATCAAGGGGTGTGGACAACTTGTGACGTGTCTGCCCTCAAGAGAGTTGCTGCTCTTGAACTTGGGCAAGACTTTGGGAACACCTGGTCAAGTGGATGCGATGTCACCCAATTGCTGAGAGCCCAGGCGACAGACTCAGAGGACACCCAGCTGCCGAGGGGGTCCAGAGTGTTTCCAACTCCAGCCTTTGAGCCGCCTCAGCTGACACCAGTTGGAACTGAGATGTTGTCTCCGCCAAGTCCTGCTCAAATCACAGGTTTTATGGGAAAATCCAATGTCACCCTGGCTGGTGTGGCCCAGTGGATAGAGCTTCAGCCTGTGGACCCAAGGGTCCTGGGTTCGATTCCGGTCAAGGGCACGTACTTTCCTGGCTTCTCCCCGGCCTGGGCCCTGGTCAGGGTGCATGCAGGAGGCAACCAATTGATGTGTCTCTCTCACATCGATGTTTCTCTCTGTCTCTCCCTCTCCCTTCTACTCTCCCTAAAAATTAATGGGAAATATCCTCAGGCGAGTTTTAAAAAGGGAAATCCAATGGTGTGGGGGTTTGGGGTTGGGAGAGATTTGCGGGACCACCTTTGGGTTGCAAGTGCCTGCGCCAGTGTGAGCTGGCGCCCAGGTGTGGCCTGAGCCAGGCAGATGGGACCCCCACACCAAGTTCATGTCAGCCTCAGGGAAACAAAGAGCCACAGGCTTTGCTCCCCAGACTTTGTGGCCAAGCACAACCTCTCTCTGGTCATTTCTCTGCCACCCTGTCCCACCGATGCTTCCAGCAACGGCAGAAAAGGGAAGCCTGAATGTGGGCAGCGACCCCATCTGGCCCTATTCTCTCTCCTTTTCTTTTTCAATCCTCACCCGAGGATATTTTCCCATTGATTTTTTTAAAATATATTTTATTGATATTTTACAGAGAGGAAGGGAGAGGGATAGAGAATTAGAAACATCCATCAGCTGCCTCCTGCACACCTCCTACTGGGGATGTGCCCGCAACGAAGGTCCATGCCCTTGACCGGAATCAAACCTGGGACCTTTCAGTCCACAGGCCGACACTGAGCCAAACCAGTTAGGGCTTTTTAAAACATATATATATGTTTTACAGAGAGAAAGGGAGAGGGGTAGAGAGCTAGAAACATAGATAAGAGAGAAACATCGATCAGCTGCTTTCTGCACACCCCCTACTGGGGATGTGCCCGCAACCAAGGTACATGCCCTTGACCAGAATATTTTTCCATTTATTTTTAGAGAGAGTGGAGAGACAAAGAGAGGAACATGGATGTGAGAGAGACACATTGATGGGTTGCCTCCCACATGCACCCTGACCAGGGCCCAAGCCGGGGAGGAGCCTGCCACCGAGGTAGGTGCCCTTGACCAGAATCAAACCCGGGACCCTTCAGTCCGCAGGGGTGGGCACCCAGGAGAGTTGCGGCCCCACCTGGCCTCCGCTCAGAGGGCCCAGGCTGTTCCTCCGTGAACCCCCCCTCCCCCTGGGCAGAAGGCGCCTCCAGGCACCCCGCCTTTCCCTTCGAAGACAGATGTTTTACGACTGGAGTGCTGTTGGGAAGGCAAGTATTCGCATTGTCATCTGCATCTTAACTTCCTACAAACCAGTCTCTCTGCTTTGTGACACCTGCAAGCGGCTGTCTGTCCCCAGCCACGCAGTGGGCCCTGCTCACTCCGCATACACGCTGAGCCTGAGCCGCTCGGAATTTCCCCTGAAACAAACTAGGTGCGCGTTCTCAGGAGTGACACGTGGTTGCCATCATCGCCGTGATGTGTGGGGTTTGGTGGAACCCACACTGTATCCATTGAACTCTTCCTTTTTTCCAAAACAGTGAAGAAAAACACCTACAAAACACAAAAGCAATTACATGACTGAACTTTCCATCATTGTCAAGCTGTGATTAAAAGTGGGAAAGAATGCCCCCACTTAGGTTTCTTTCTGGAAAGAGAAGAAGAAGAGGAAATGTGTTGTGATGGTTGCTTTTTTTTTTATTTTTTTTTTTTATGCCATAAATAGCCAGTGCAGGGAGCTCAAATGATGAGCATTTCTCGTGAGGTACAAGGGCTGGTGACCCAGGGCGAGAGACGCGTGAGGGGCCGCGTTATGCTGGGGATGGCCTTTCCTAGTCGTCTCCGGTGACTCACCCACCCCTGGTAGAAGCCAAGGTGAAACCACTGAGCCACGCGGGCCAGGCCTTCTTTACTTGATGACTGGAGCTTTGACCTTTTGGCAGCCTTCACCCGTTTTCCCCAGCCCCTGCCTATGGCAGCTCCCAATCTGTCCTCTGTATCTACGAGCTCAGTGTTTGGGGTGGTGTGGTGTGGTTTGTGTTTTGGTTGGTTTGTAGGTTTTGTAGATTCCATGGACAAGTGAGGTCATTGCATATTTGTCGTTTTCTGTCTGTCTAATTGCTGGTCCATCCATGGTGCCACAAGTGGCAAGACTTCCTTTTTTCTGGCTGAATAACACGCTGTTGTCCGGCTCCGCCACACATTCCTTAACGATGCTGCGGTTCCTGTTCGCACTTGGCTTTGGCTGACAGGCGGGGCCTCGCTGTGGCCAGACTGCCATGTGCCATTGTCAGGCTCAGCTCCCACAGTAAGAATGGTCAGCATCCAAAGAATTGCTGGGGTCATTAGCATAATTTCTAAAGCAGCAGGAACCGGCCTCTGAGGACCCTTCACGAAACAGGTTTAAATTCTGATTGGGGGATATATCAGTCACATGTCCTTAAGCCCAAAGGTAGATCCAGCTTCAGGCAAGCCTTGATCCAGCAACATCATAATCTCTCCAATGCCATACCACAGTGGTTGGCAAACCGCGGCTTGGGAGCCACGTGCGGCTCACGAGCCGCAGTTTGCCGACCACTGCCCTAGCACCTTCTGAGGCATCGCTTCCTCCTCAGCTTTGCTCCCTGAGGCAGACACTATTGGCCTGTTCCTTGGCTCCTTGGCTGCCTGCGTTCACCGGCAAGGGCAGGAGACAGCTCACTGCTCTACCTCCTCTCCCATCCGCGCATCTCGGCTGCTTGGCCCGGTACCTCCTCCTGCAGCAGGGGCTTGGCACTGAGGCTCGCCTTTCTGTTGCACATGCTGCTGTATATTCCATACAAGCTCTAGCCTGCGCATCAGACCTGTGCAGCCACCTGTTTTCACAAATAAAGTTTTATTGAAACCCAGCCACACTCAATGCATAGATGGTCTGTGGCTGTTTGGGCTGCAATAGAAGTGAATATACACTGAGTGGCCAGATTATGATTATCTCTGAATGCATAATAATCTGGCCACTCAGTGTAAATTATATATATATATTAGAGGCCCGGTGCATGAATTTGTGTGTGGGTGGGATCTGGCCAGCCTGGGCAGGGGGAGAGGCCATGGGTGGTTGGCCAGCCTGCCTGCTGGTCAAATGCCTGGTCGAGGGGACAATTTGCATATTAGCCTTTTATTCTATAGGATAGACACTGAGTGGCCAGATGATTATGCGTCAGAGATCATCATCACCTGGCCACTCAGTGTAGTTGCAACAGAAGAAACCTCCGGGCCCGCAGAGCCCAGGCACTGCTCCTCTGCCCCGCAGAGGTCAGCTGCCCGGGAGAGAACGCGGCTGGGAATGTCCCAGGCCCAGTGCGTGTGCTGCCGCCGCAGGCACTGAGAATATATCGCCGGCTTTCAGAAAAGAAGGAAAGCGTGCGTATCTCTGGAATGCATGAAAAAATACACTTCATGTGTGTGAGTACGCCATGTGAGCGGCGCAGGTGCGTGTGTGTTTGGGTGTAAAGGGGAGGGCGGCAGGTGGGAAATTCACGCACACAGCAGCGTGCTCACTTCCCCAAGGTGTGAGGTCCCTGCTTCCAACACGAATTTGGACTAAAATGAAAGTGACTCTTTTTTAAAAAGTTTTTTTTTTTTTTAATTTAATTTTTCCCATCACCTTGAAAAGTGGTTCTGGCAAGTTCTTTTTTTTTTCTTTTTCTTTTCTTTTTTCTTTTTATCTTCATGATAATTTTTTCTTTATTGATTAAGGTATTATATATGTGTCCTTATCCCCCCATTGTCCCTCCCACACCCCCCACTCATGTCCTCACCCCCTGGTGTCTGTGTCCAGGGATGGTTCTGGCAAGTTCTTAGCAGCTTGCTAGAGAAGTAGAAAACAAGTCCTTATTGGGCTCGCGGTGGCAAAGTAACTTGCCTGGCCACATGGCTTGTAGGTAACAGCCTCATCTCCCATCTTTCTTCTTTCTTTCTTTCTTTCTTTCTTCTTCTTTATTATTAATTTTATTTTTAAAAAATAGATATTTTTATTGATTTCAGAGAGGAAGGAAGAGGGAAAGAGATAGAAATACCAATGAGGAGAGAGATCATGGATCAGCTGCCTCCTGCAGGCCCCACACTGGGGATTGAGCCCACAACCCTGGTATGTGCCCTGACCGGGAATCGAACCGGTGGCCTTCTGGTTCATTGGTTGAAGCTCAACCACTGAGCCATGCCGGCTGGGCTAGTTCTGTGTTCTTTATTCCACTTACAAAGCACAGCAGCTTGAGCAGGTGTCTGTCATGCTCAGGTTCTGTGGGTCAGGAGTCCTGACCAGGCGCAGGGAAGACTTGTCTCTGATCTCCAGGCTCTGGGGCCTCACCAGGGAGGACTCGAAAGCCAGGAGCGCTCTGATGACTGGGGACTAGTCACTGGGGACGTCTTCACTGGCAGGTGGCGGTGCATGCTGGCTGTAGCTGGGACCTAAGCTGGGGACTCTTAGCCAGGACACTTCTAGTGGCCTCTCCATGTAGCGTGGGCTTCCCGACAGCATGGCGGCCTCAGACTTGTGGATGGTGGCTCAGGACCCAAAGGCAGTGTTCCCGTGAACGAGGCGGAAGCTCTGTGGTTATGACGCAGCCTTGGAAGTTACACAGGGTCACTTTCACTGAAGGCACAGGGCCACTCAGCTTCAAGGGCACAGAACACAGCTCCCACCTCTCAGCGGGAAGACTGTCAAAGTCAATTTGTAAGATGAGTGTCTGGCATGGAGATGTTGTCGCATCATTTTTGAAAATATAATCTGCCATTCTTGCAGAGAACAAGTGTGGTCCCCTGTGCCAGCACCTGCGGCCCTGGTTCCTGGAATCTTTAAATGTGAGAAGCTCTTCCAGTCATCTGACCCGAAAGAGTTCCTTTTTGCTTAAACAACTTTAAGTGGGTTTATAACCCTTGCAACTACGTGTTCTGGCTGATAAACAAATATTGATTTTGAAATTGAGAATGGTCTTCATTCATTCACCAAATATACATAAACTAGAGGCCTGGTGCACGAATTCATGCACAGGTGGGGTCCAGCCAGCCAGCCTAGGAGCCAATCGGGCTGGGCAGGCTGAGGGGAGGGGCCATGGGCAGTTGGCAGGCCAGTTGAGGGGACCATTTGCATATTAGCCTTTTATTATATAGGATATGTATACAAAGTAATGTGCTAAATACTATGGAGGGACAGCACAATGAGTAAGACACAATGGGCTTGTAGCCTATATTAGTCTACTCCAGGTGCCATAACCAAATACCACAAACTGGGTGGCTTACACTACAGACATTTGTTTCTCACAGTTCTGGAGGCTGGAAGCCCAAGGACTAGGTGTCAGCAGGTTTGGTTTCTTCTGAGGCCTCTCTCCCAGGCTTGCAGATGGCCGCCTTACTGCTGTGCCTTCCATGGCCTTTCCTGTGTGTCAGCCTGATGTCTCTCTGCATGTCCAAATGTCCCCCTCTAATTAGGACACCAGTCTGTTGCAGTAGGGCTCACCTTAACAACCTCATTTTAACTTAATCACCTCTTTAAAGACCCTATTTCCAAATGCAGTCACATTCTGAGGTCTGGGGTGGGGGTGGGGGGTCAAAGCTTCAACATATTAATTTGGGGAAAGTTATTCAACCCACAACACAGTCAATTAGGGATAATAATAGTGAGAGGCTGGAATATTGTTTAGCAAATGTTCACTCACCTCCCTCTCCCTCTTGGACTGATATGCTGCAGTGACCAATGACTTTGGACTTGACTCTGTGACTTGCTTTAGCCAATGGACTGTGAGCAGATATGAGGCTTTCAATGAGTTTGCACCATTGGGCCTGTCTTGCTCTCCAGCAATCTGCTGTAAGATGCGCATGCTCCGGGAAGCTGCCAGTCTGAGGAGAATGGGGGGACACACAGAGCTGACATGGACGAAAGCTGTGGAGCGCAGCCAAACAGCTGAGACCAACAAACCCCAGCCCACCCACCTGCCAGGAGCAGGAAGTACACAGTCTATGCTACTGGGTTTTGATGTGTTGGAAACTTTTGTTATACAGCATTATTGCTGCAGTAGCTGACTAATGGGATAAGTAATAAAGGAAATTACTCTACCATGGAGACAGAAAGCTGTTTCTGTGCTGAATTTTATTTTACCAAAGACTCCGAATAGAGAGAACGCATTCTTTCCTCATGGTTAAACGAGGATTATTACTATTTTGTGAGTTTCGGCAATGCGCGAAGTGCTGACCTGGGATTCCAGGCAGTGCGGTTCATGCCCAGAAACTTTAATAGTGAAGTCGCCTAAGGATCACCGGACAGATGAGGCCATGAGCTAAAACTTTGTGGAAAGATTGTGAGTGATTCTGTATTCTGCTGGTGGTTAGAAACCCAAGTTTATCTACCATCAATTTCAAGTATAACCTTTTTCTTTTTGTATATTTTTATTGATTTCAGAGAGGAAGGAAGAGAGAGAGAGTGTGTGTGTGTGTGTGTGTGAGAGAGAGAGAGAGAGAGAGAGAGAGAGAGAGAGAGAGAGAGAGAGAGAGGAGCATCCATGATGAGAGAGAATCATGGATCGGCTGCTTCCCGCACGCCCCACACTGGGGATCGAGCTGGCATCCCGGGCCTGTGCCCTGACCAGGAATCAAACCCTGACCTCCTGGCTCATGGGTTGATGCTCAACCACTGAGCCACACACAGCTAGGCTTAGGTATGACCTTTTACATACTTCCAAATTGAAATTTCTAAAACTTGCATGACCCTGGTATGTCCAGTTTCCTATTTCTAACCCTGTGAATCTGCTCTTAAGGTTGGAGACATGTCTTTTTGTTGTGCGTTCAGAGACCATGACATGGTCCATCCAACAGGGTTCGAACACTAGGAGCGCATTCCTTTGCTCTTCTTTTGCTGATAACCTGCCAGGATCCGAGATTTGTCATCAGCTGCGTGGGATTGTCAACGTGAGCAGCAATGACGCTTTCCACGGTCCCCGCTCATGTGTTTTCTTTCCTTTGGGCCCAGCCATTTCCATGGCATCTCAAAGCAAAGGTCACGACCTCTTCTGCAAAGGGCTCCGTGGAAGGGAAAATGGCAAGTCTACGTGTCGAAGTAAAAGAATTCGGTTCATAGAATCAAACGGAGGCAACAGAAGGCAAAGGGAGTTTCCGCTGTTTGAAAAGGGGCTTTCTCAGCACAAGCTTGGAAAAAAAATGGTGATGATTTATGCAAATGAGAGAGGAAATGTGCCCCGAGGGATGTTGGCACAGAAGCGCGAGTCGGAATGCTGGATGCGAGGCTGGCGGCGCCTCTGATTCGCTCTGTGGCTGGGGCTGAGCCATTTAACCTCTCTGTTTCTAAACACCCTCATCCATAAAGGCGGCCTAAGCACGCCGCTCTCCCTGCCCCTGAAGGGAGGCAGTAAAAATGAATGAAATGCCGGAGAATCGCTTCTAAGAGCCATCGATTAGAAATACAGCATATGGTCTTAATGAGAGCTTGTTTCTGCCACAAATTTCCCGGCTCCCTGTGATCACTGCAGCTAGAGCGCCGCAGAAATCAACTTCTCCCCGCACGATCTTCACACGCAGCTCTTAAAGCCACAGAGCCTCCGAAGCCTCCCGCCCGCCCCGGCACGTTATGAGGCCCTGGCTCTTGGCTCTGCCTGACTCGGCACCGTGCAGCCCGGCTTTCGGAGACGGCGGTGATTTAAAATATTCCACCCCATTGGCAGGCCATGTGTCGGAACATGTGTCAGATCACGTGTCCTGATCGTTGCTTCAGAAAATATGGTCGCTCACACCTTCACGGGAAAGGAAGCACCTGCTTGGAAACGGTGGGGAATGCGCAATAAAGCTGGAGCGAGACCAAGCGGCTGATGGAGCGGTGGGTGTGTATACAGGGGAGGGGGTGCTAATGGACTCAACCACCCTACCTGCCGAGTGGGGGAGGGGGCATTTATTTTATGTATTTTTTAAATGTATTTTTATTGATTTCAGAGAGGGAGAGGGGGAGAGAAACATCCATGATGAGAGAGAGAACCATGACTTGGCTGCCTCCTGCACACTCTACATGGGGGATCAAGCCTGCAACCAGGGCACCAGAATCAAACCCAGGATCCTTCAGTCCTCAGGCTGACACTATCCACTGAGCCACACCAGCTAGGGCAGAATTATTTATTTACGAAGTGCTGGACACAGGACTACAACTGCGGTCACAGAGAGGAACACACAGCATCCCTGGCCTTAGCGGCTTGCAGTCCAGTGAGGGAGAAAGACGGGTCATGTCTAAACCATGGACGTGCTTTGGGGCTATACTGAGAGCAAGGATGGTTTGTGGGAAGGCAGGGAGGGCTTCACGGAGGTGGTGACACCAGGGCTGAATACTGAACGCTGAGCAGAAGAACTAAGAAGGAGCAGGCCTCCCCAACAAGGGGCCACGCTCTGCTGGGGCCTTACAGCGGGCTCTGTGGATGCCCGTCTCTCCATCCACGCAGGAAGGCACCTGAAGGGGCTCCCAGCCACAGGGAGAGCCTCCTGAGCCTCCGAGGGGTGTGCCTGTCCGAAGCCGCGCAGCTGGCCGCCATGTGTGAAGGCGGCTTCCCGGGGCGGCCCTCTCCTGCCACGGAGTGAGCGGCCCCAGGCTGGAGCAGTGCTGCTCGCTCTGGAGACACTGGCTGGCATCGGCAGGAAATGGGCGCGCCCCTGGTGCCAGCATTGCTGCTTCACCATCAGCCGCGGTGGGAATGTGTGTGAACACTAGCCTCTTCACCCCTCACTGGGGCGGTGCTGAGGGGTCCCCCAGGGTCCTAGAGAGGCAGCAGCAGCGGGAGCCCCAGGTGCCCACATGGGCAGCCTGCTCACTATTGCACCCTGGACTGACCGCCCCCCCTTCCCTGTCTCCATCCCCACTCCCTCACTGCTTCCTGGAATCACTCCTCTTGTGCCCCCAAGTCCTGGCTCGGGTCTGCTTTTTGGCGTGCCCCAATGAGATAGGCACGGAGACCAGAGAGCAGGCCTGGGGCATCTGGAGCGAGCGGGCACCGAGCATGGGGGCGTTAAACCATCGGAGAGGCAGGGAAAGCAAAGCCCATTCCTGACCCACAGGACCAGGCGCTATGGGAACATGGCTCTTGGTTTTTTATTTATTTTATTTTTATTGATCTCAGAGAGGAAGGGAGAGGGAGAGAGAGACAGAAACATCAGTGATGAGAGAAAATCACTGATCGGCTGCCCCCTGCATGCCCCACACTGGGGATCGAGCCCACAGCCCAGGCATGTGCCCCCGGCCGTAATCAAACCCGGGACCCCTCAGTCCTCAGGCCAACGCTCTAGCCACTGAGCCACACCAGCCAGGGCATGGGTGTTGTTTCTGCTCAGCACGTCCCCATGGCTAAATACGGAACCCACAGGGAGGTCTCCCAGCTACGTATCTATTGCTGCGGGTGGAACAGCCTGCAAACAGTGCGGGTTAAAACAACACCCATGCCCTGGCTGTTCCACCCGCAGCAATAGATACGTAGCTGGGAGACCTCCCTGTGGGTTCCGTCTTTAGCCATGGGGACATGCTGAGCAAGCCCGCTGGGTGCCCACCTACGACGTCCACGCTGTCTGACCCCATTCTGGCCCCTTGAGCTCACCAGGCTCCAGCGAGCGGTGTGAGCGCCGAGGAAACAATGAGGCGAGGAAGTCATTTCCCTCCGGGCTTCCTGCAGGCTTTGTGCGCAAGGCCGTGTTCACGAGAAGGCGGGCGGGCAGATAAGCCCCATAGCAACCCCGGTGCTGGTGCCACGATGGCCGGCCATTTCCAAAGGACACAGAGGCTCGGACAGAAGAACTGGCGGCCGACCCCAGGCGGCGGGTGGAAAGGCGAAGTTGGGCTGCACCCCGGCGCCACGCACTGTGCACAGAGCTCCTGGAGGGGACTCTGAGCTGGCCAGCAGCGACATGCCTTCGTCTGAGCTCAGGGAACAGAAGGGTTTGACTAGAAGGACACAGGAGCTAAAGTGCAGCCAGGCCTCCCTGGGGGAGAGGGGGAGTAGGACCCAGACAGCCAAGCCCCTTCCAGAACCCTTCCGGGCCCTGCATCGCGGGAGGCGCTGGTACTCACTGAGCTTCCCTGTTATCCTCCCCGCTCTGCAGACTGGCTCCCAGGCCTGGCATGGCGGCCTCAAACACAATAGCCTGCCTCCGCCTGTCAGGGCCCAGAAAACATGAAAATGCAGGGCCCCTCCCCACACGCCACTGCCTCTGCCCCCTGGGGGCCTCCAAGGGGCAGTCTCCACGCCAGGCAAGCTCGCTGCCTGGCCCACGGTGCGGGCGAGGCCCTGACAGCCGGGCAGGGAAGGCTGCCCCTGCCCATCGCAGCATGAGGCACACCTCACCCCAACCCTGACCTTCCCAGACTTAGCAACCAGGCTCCACTGGGGCAGAAGGCAGCAGCCGTCCCAAGGCTGAGCAGGGCCGGGGGCACCTGGAGGTGGGCAGTGGGCATCTGAGAAGCCATCTCAGGGAGGTGAGCAGGGAAGGGGCGGCGGGGAGGGGAGGGGTGCATGAGCTGAGGCTCCAAGGCTCTGGTCCATGTTCCATGGTCCCAAACATCTCATCCTGGCTGGTGTGGCTCAGTGGTAGAGCGTCGGCCTGCGGACTGAAGGGTCCCAGGTTCAATTCCGGCCAAGGGCATGGACCTCGGTTGCAGGCTCTTCTCTGGTCCAGGCCCTGGTCGGGGCGTGTGCAGGAGGCAACCAATCGAGGTCTCTCTCACATCGATGTTTCTCTCTATCTCTCCCTCTCCCTTCCACTCCTCCTAAAATCAATTGAAAATATGAGGATTAACAACAACAACAAAGGATACTATTATTCAGGATGGCGACTACAAGGTGTGAACCCCCAAGAGTGGAGCGCTGGAGCACGGGGCCGTGTGAGGACACTGGTCAGATGTCACAGAGCCAGGCCAGCCCTGACCCAGGCTACAGCAATGACCCTCGGGTGGGGTGGGGGGAGATGAAGGCTGTTCTCAGAGGCCAGGGACCACTCCTGTCCTGCCAGCTGGGGAGGGCTTGCATCCCTCTGAGTGTCACATACTCTGAGGCGGAGCGGAAGCGGCTGGTGACCTACACCAACAGCCACCCCTTCCTTTGTCATTTGAGTCAGCAATGTACCCGAGCTGCATGGCACCATCTCTCCGCCTCCCTTGCAGCAAGAGGTGGCCTCTGAGACATAAGTGGAAATAATTGGGCGGGACTTCCGAGAACTCTTTATAAAGGAGGCTGACTCAGCGGAAGGGGTGTCCCTTGCCCCGCCCCTTCTGGCTGCTGGAAGGATTTAAAGCAGGGAGCAGCGGCGTGAGCAGATGGGAGAAGGGGGTTTGGGGAAAGTGGGCTCAGTTGTTCCTTGAAGAGTCCTCGAGGATGTGAATTAAGAGCGTAGAATGAGGAAGAGCACAGGAGGCATGCTAAGACGGTAGGGCTGCCATAGCCGGTGTGGCTCAGTGGATAGAGCGTTGGCCTGTGGAATGAAGGGTCCCAAGTTTGATTCCAGCCAGAGCACCTGGCCAGGTTATGGACTCAATCCCTAGTATGGGGTGTGCAGAAGGCAGCTGATCCATGATTCTCTCATCATTGATGTTTCTCTCTCTCCCTCTCCCTTCCTCTCTGAAATCAATAAAAATATATTTAAAATTAAAAAAAAAAAGCCCTAGCCAGTGTGGCTCAGTGGATAGAGCGTTGGCCTGCGGACTGAAGGGTCCCGGGTTCGATTCCAGTCAGGGCACAGGCCCGGGTTGCGGGCTCGATCCCCAGTGGGGGGCATGCAGGAGGCAGCCGATCCATGATCCTCTCTCATCATTGATTTTCTATATCTATCTCCCTCTCCTTTCCTCTCGGAAATAAATATATATTTGAAAAAGAAAAAGATGGTAGGACTGATAGGACTTGATCACTGGGACCACATCCTAAATCTTCTGTGTGCAAAGCAAAGTAGCATGTAAGCTCCGGGAGGGCAGGGACCGTGTCTGTGGCTCAGCATTGCCTCCCTCGGCTGAGCACAGGGCCCAGTACATGGGGTGGTCCCTAAAGCTGCCCAGAATGAATGAAGAAGGAATGAAAAGTGTCTGTGGGCCTTTCCTCCCAATGGGGGGGCTCACCCCCTAGGAGCCCCCGATCCCCAGGGGACGATCCCCAGGGATGAGCCCTCTTGCTTTGTGCCAACCTTGTGCACGCCATCCCCGCATCAGACCCAGGCTGGCGTTCTGGGGGCCCTGAGGAGGAAGGCTGCAGAACCGCCACCCCGCGCCGAGCTTTTCCCAGCCCCGTCTCTGATGTGGTTCACAGGCCGAGTCAATGCCACGACATCACTTCCTCCGCAGCGTGAGAAAAGAGGAAGAGCCCTCGCTCTGTGACGCTCCTCCGTCCCCAGGGAGAGCACAAAGCTGCTGCAAACAATAAAAGCAGCCTGCGTGCAGCGGAGACTTTTGTCTGTGCCGCCCGGGGCTGCTGCGCCCGCCACTTCCTGCAGGGACACTCGGCAGCTCTGCAGATAAATAAATGCTCGCATTCAGAAGGACCAGCCTGGAACACTTTTATGAGCCTTTCTCCTCCCCAGGCTGCACAAAGATAATAAATCAAATTAGCATCCCGAGCCGCTGGTGCAGCATCACTGGTCCCAGGGCCCTCCACAGCTAGCCAGTGTCCGCGGGAACTTGTCAGTTACCGCCAGGCCACAGGGCACCGATGCCCGGGGTCTCCCTGGGAACCATCCGAGGCCTCTGTCCTGCGCGGCAGGGTCCCGCTGCTCATTCCAGACCAGCCTGTGAGAGAGGCTGCTGGGCCCCAGCTTTAGCAAGACTGGGTTGTTACTAGAGAGGAAAGAAGCATGTTCGTTGCTTGGTTAATAAGCGCAGGAACATGAACAAAATAGCTAACTGTCAGAGAGAGGGGGAAACGGAGAGGAAGGGGGGGAGGGAGGGAGGACAGACTGTATCAGTAATCAGAACCAGAGACCAGGGATTTTCCTGCTCCGTGTTCTGCCTAATATCGTTCCTTACCCCACCGTGGCATGCATTCAGCAGATGTTGGAGAAATCAAATGGGAAAGGAGAAAGTTGACTTTCAGGGAACCGGAAGTGAAATTTGTCCTCGTTTCAGATTGCTCAATTAAGGGCTGAAAGGACAACTGATTGGGTTTCGACAATGAAGCGGGAGGGGGGGGGGATAACAATACGGTATGGAAGTGCTTCCGTCCCATATCTAAAGGTACAAATGTGGGGGTGTTTGTTTAATTGCCTCCTCTCTGGGGGCCCCGGAAGGAGCAGGGCAGCACGGGGCACGGAGCAGCTCCCCACATGGCAGGCGAGGTCCCCATGACCAGCATTCCGGGCTGCTGGTTGAGGCGCATGGCTGCCTTCCAGGAGACGGTGCGGGCTGCGACTCTGAAGCAAGCTGCGCAGATGGCGGTGTCCCTTGTGTGGTCAATGAGTGAAGAACTGGCCACTGAGCTGTGAGCCTGCTCTCCCCCCACCCCCACCTGTGGAAGGGAAGCCATGTCTGGCACACGCCTCTCCTTGCTGCCCCTCCACAGCAGCTCCAGGTGGCTGACCCTGAGCACAAGTCCTACAGAGAAGGGACCAAGGTGTGTGTGTGGGGGAGGGGGGGGGGACCGAGACCAAGTGAAAGCTGCCTTGGGAATGTGCCTCAGCAAGTTCAAGTTCCAGTGCTGCCATGCTGATTGGCTTGGACAGGGGAGGGGAAGAGGTGGGAGGTTAATAAGCATTTTTAAAATAAGTTTTATGTATTTATTTGTTACTCCTCACCTGAGGGTATTTTTCCATTGATTTTTAGGGAGAGTGGAAGAGAGAGAGAGAGAGAGAGAGAGAGAGAGAGAGAGAGAGAGAGAGAGAGAGAGAGAGAAACATTGATGTGAGAGAAACACATGGACTGGTTGCCTCTTGCACATGCCCTAACCAGGGCCGGGCCCAGGAGGAGCCTACAACCAAGGTAGTGCCCTTGACCGGAATTGAACCTGCGACCCTACCCACTGAACCAAACCAGCTAGAGCTAATATGCATTTTGAATAGGAGTTTCCTGT
Source organism: Pipistrellus kuhlii (assembly GCF_014108245.1). NCBI lineage: Eukaryota > Metazoa > Chordata > Mammalia > Chiroptera > Vespertilionidae > Pipistrellus > Pipistrellus kuhlii. Next base: position 5,263,956 of record NW_023425532.1, read on the forward strand.
TACCTGCAAATATTGGCAAAAACAGCTGGCGATTGGATTGTACTCAGGTGGAACAAACCACTTAGAAGGGACAAGGGTTGAGGCTGTTTTCTCTAATTGTCGTCAATGATTCTGTCCGTCACTCAGACACCTACTCATTCCACCGGTATTCCTGGAGTGCCTACTATGTGCCAGCCACATTGCAACACACAAAATGCATAGCTCTCACTACGGCCCAGTGCTTAGATCCCCGGATTCGGGAAGCCCTAGCACAGGTTCCCCCTAAGTCACTTAACCAGCGGGGTGCCCGAGCGAGTTACTAAGCTGGCCTTCCTTCAGGCCTCAGTTTCTTGATCTGTCAAGTCAGAGGATTTGTGAAGCGGTCGGCTCAGAGCCGGGGCGTGGGAGCCACTCGTATTCCGGGCCATCCCCCCTTCTCCCCCCTCCCCTCGCCCAGCCCCGCTCAGGGCCACAGTCCACAGCCTGGTGGCATTTCCGAGGCCGGCCGAGCCCTGGGCCGTGACCCTGGAAATCCGCCAGACACTAGTGCAGGGAGCATCTAGGGGGGCAGGAGGCGGGGGCGGGGGAGGCTTCTCCCTGAGCCGCGCTTTTCCCCAGGATCTGGAGTCGGAGAGCTGACTGGGAGGAGAGGGAGAAGCGCGAAGTGCTCTGTCGATAGGAGACACCCCTCCCGGGAGGCCCCCTCCCCCAGCCCGGCTCCGAGTGAAATCTTAGAAGCGGTCTCGCCGGCCGGGGCGGAATGCGGGAGCCTGTGCGAGCCGGAGCCGGTCGGCCCGAAGGTCAGCGAGTTGTTTTGAGTTCTCGTACCCGGAAGGGGGGCGGGGAGACGCGGCCGGGCCCGCGTCACAGAGATTGTTTGTGCTCCGGAACGGGCGGCGGGCGGAAGCCGCGCGGCGGTCACGTGCGGCGGCGGCGGCGCAGCTGCGGGGCCGGGCGGGCGCGGGGGTGGCGCCGGGCGGCGGCTCTTGCAGCCGAGGGTGGAACCGGCGGAATCGGGGCGCAACGAGCGAGTGGCGCCCCGGGCCCGGGGGAGAGGGGCGGGCGTCACGGAGGGGCGGGGGGGAGGGAGCCGGGGCTCTGGTAGCTCCGCGGGGCGCCGCGGGCGGAATGGGGAATTGCGGGGGGGGGGGGGGTTACGGAAGCGCCCCCCGCACTCCGGGCCGAAGTGGGGAGAACGAGACCGACGCGGAGACTGCGCGGGCGTCTGAGCCCCGAGAACGGAGCCGCCGCTTTGCAGTTGCCGGCCTTGTTTTCGTCTCGCACGCAAACCCCAGAACAGCCAGAGCCGCCATACCTGCCTCGTCCCCGGGCGCCCCATTATGCCCGTGGGGGGGGGGGGGTGCGTCCCGCAGGGCGACGCAGGGCGGCCGGGGAGGGCGGCCGAGGTAGCGCAGCAGGGGGTGCGGCTCGGAGCCCGGAGCACAAGACACACGCCTCCCCCGGAAGGGCGGGCGAGGGGGGTGCGGGCCTCTGGGGGATCCCGGGGGTGCGGGGGCAGGCGCTCGGGAGACACCAGGGCCCCACCTCGCCGACGGGAGCGGCCTGGTGGCCGGGGGGGGGGGGGGGGAGGCTCCCGCTCCCCCGAAGCCTCCGCTGCTCCCCCGTGGGAAGGACACAAGCTTGGCCCCGTGCCAGGGCCCGGAGCAGACTGCACTTCGGCGTCCCCTCCAGAGCGGCCCTGAATGCCCCCCCCCCCATAGCCCACGAGGTTCAGGTCCAAGGCCTGGAAGAGGGGGTGTGCCCAGGCCTTAGATGGCAAACCCACCCACGTCCCTCCGGCGCCACGCGGGACAGGCGCGGGACTGTCTCCCAAAGTTTCCCCCGCCCCCCCCCCCCCCCGTCGGGGAAGGCTAGCTCTTCCGGAGATGGGGGCGGGGGGGGGGCGGCTTCGGAAAGGGGAGTGTTCTTTCCCTTTCCCCTTTCCCGCGACCCGGGCGCGGGAGGCGCGGGCCGCCGGCGTTCCCCCTCCGGTGCGGGCCTGGCGCGGACATCGCCGAGCTGCGGCAGCCGGAGCCGCGCGGCTGGGACGACGAGAGACGCCATTTGCATCCCCCCCCCCCCCCCGCAGGTTGGCGGGGGGAGTGTCGCCCGCAGCGGAAGCGTGTTCCTGGCAGTGACACTGATGAGATGCTGTGTCGGGACGTGCACGGAATCGGGGTGGGCCGTGCCTCTCCGGTGCGCGTGCACTTTCTGGTGGAAAAGTTGCGTGTGCCCCCCCCCCCATACACACACACACACACACACACACACACACACACACGCCGCACAGCTGCTGTCTCCGGGGCGGAATTTGGCAAGCACGATCGCCCAGCCCGGGCGGGACGGGGGACGGGGGACGCGGAGGCCGCCGGGCCGGGCCGGGAAATCCAGCCCTGGCTTTGCGGCGAGCTGCCGAGCGCGGCGCTTCCGCGCGCCCGGCCCGCCGAGGCCTGGTTTCCATCTGCCCCTTCGCCTCCGCGTTCAGTTCGCCGGGGAAACCCGATGATCCCTGCAGAGCCCCTCCGAGGAGACCCCCCCTTCTGACCGATGGAAAAAATGACAGTGCAGAACAGGGCGGGCTCCCCGCGACTATTAACGCGGCCGCCTCCGGTGCCCGCGCTGGGGAGGATGGCGCCTCGCCAGGAACCCGCCAAAGGAGGAGCCACGAGGCCGCCGGCCCTTCCCGGGCTGGAAAACGCGGATTCTTGGAGAGACCAGACAGATGTGGTCAGACAGCTGCCCGTCTAAACACGGGTTGCCATGTAGCTTTCCAGCACGATCAATCTTTCTTAATCAAACCCACGGTGACTCAGCCGTGGAGACCGAGGCCTGGTGACTCGGTAGGCGAGGAACTCGCCGGTCTGGCACTCGCACGCCGGAGATGCGGGGTGAGCACCATGCATCCTGGCACTACCCGTGCGTCCAGGGCAGACGCGGGCCCCTTGGCACGCCACCTTCGAGGACCTTTCATCGACAGGAGATCGCTTTTATTTGTGGTTTTATTTGCCAGTTGCTTACTCCTGGCAAAAGCCTGCCTGGGTCGTTTGTACTTTTCTGGTAGATGTGTTGGGCTTAGGCTTGTGTGGTCCACATTTTCCTCTTGATTTTTCTTTCCCTGCTGCGTGCTGCTGGGTGCGGGGAAGAACCCGGCATGTGCTGTCTCACTTTCGCGCCAGGGCCTCTGGGGGAGGGGAGCGTGAACTCCCCGGGATTCTGGCTTGGGGCTGTGGGTTGACGGAAGGCCGGCCTGCAAGGACTTGGGGCCCGCCGCTGTGAAGAAGTCCCTGAGGTGACCAAGGCTTTGGGAACAAACCTGGGGGCGCTCATCTTTGTCTTTGCGGGGGGCAGGGGGCAGTGTGGCACGCACAGTCCGGATAAGGATCACCGGGAGTGAGCGCACCGCCAGCACATTTCAGTGATTAGGCGGCCGCGGAGGGAAAGGCCGTTTGCGTGGTCTGAAAAGGAAGAAGGCTGTCCGCCTCATGAATGATGAGTGACCTTGAAGAGGCCAGGCCCGCAGCAAGTGGTGCTGAGGCCTCCTCAGGCCCTTCTTTGCCCCAGCTCCTCCCCATTGCACAGGAGACCCCATCCCAAAGAAAACGAGCTTTTAGGAATTGGAAACCTGATGTCTCATATAAATAGTCGTGCGTGTGGTGTGTGTGTGCCCCTCCAATGAGGCCCAGGGATTAGGCCTGCCGCGTGCAGGCCCAGAGGATGTGGCTTCCACCCAGTGCCTCCTTGAGCCGTCAAAAGCATGGCCTGGCCCTAGCTGGTTTGGCTCAGTGGATAGAGCCTCGGCTTGCAGACCGAAGGGTCCAGATTCCGTCAAAGGCAGCTACCTCTGTTGCAGGCTCCTCCCCGGCCGGGCCATGCAGGAGACAACCAATCTATGCGATTCACATTGATGTTCCTGTCTTTCTCTCTCTTCCGCTCTCTAGAAACCAAGGGGGAAATATCCTCGGGTGAGGATTTAAACCAAACACGTGCGGCCTGGCAGAGGAGGCCTCTCCACCAGTGCTGCCTGCCCACGGCCTCAGGGAGAGGGCGGGTAATGGTGCCTGAGCCCTGGCAGGAGCGTCCCATTAATCCAGCCTCAATGAGTGCCATTAAGGCCCACATCCCCTACATCGCAGCCGCCAGGGAGGCCTGCAATGAGAAGTGTGGTGGCCACGTGAGCCCATTTTCCTTCACTTTCTCGTGGGTGAGGGTGTCTTTGCGCCCTGCCCAAATGTCACTCCGTACTGGCCCCCAGGAGCGGAAACCTAGACGTTTTTCCTACCTTCCTCCCATTCAAAGGCAAGAGTACCACCCCTAAGGGTACATTGTTGCACCTAGCACACCGCAGGTACATTGTTGCACTGTGTTGCACTGTGCTAGGTGCTTTCTGCAAACAACCCTGAGTTAGAAACAATCATATGGGCCTCATTTCTTCTTCTTAATCCTCACCCACGTATATTCCACCACTGATTCTTAGAGAGAGTGAAAGGAAAGGGAAAGACAGAAATATAGATCGGCTGCTGCCTGCACAAGCCGGGACCAGAGCCCAGCCAGGGAGGAGCCTGCAACCGAGGTACATGCCCTTGACCGGAATCGAACCTGAGGCCCTCTGGTCAGCAGGCTAACGCTTTATCCACTGAGCCACACCGGCCAGAGCTATGGGCCTCATTTTACAGATGAAGACACCTAGGCTAAGACTGAGGCGGCTTGCCTTCAGGGGCACAGGGGGGAGGGCTCCCCGCCACTCCAGTGTTGTGTACAGAGGCAAGCTGTTTGGGGTGTTCCGGGAGGCCTGCCAGGACTCCGCACCTTAAAAATGATGGGAAGGAACTCGTGGGCCTAACATTCGGCCTTTCTTTTGCAAAGGAGACTTCCGGAGCCTCGTGCTGCAGCAGCTTGTTATTGCGGCTCCGCGGCAGGGAAAGGGTCCGCGAAGGCGGTGCAAAGGCCCCTCGCCCCACCTCGCCGCTTAGCATCCGGCGCTCACGTCCGCCGGAGGTGGCGGGGGCTGGGGGCCGCCGATTGCCCCGGAGCGCCTTATCGCCGGCGGCAGTGGTCCCGGGAGGCGGGGCGGCTGGGTCACCGCGATCGCCGGGCTGCTCGCCCTGAGCTGGCCCTGCGCCCGGCAGCGCCTCCCGCAGCCTCTCCCCGCTGCCGGCACCGAGCCCAGGCCCCCGCAGGGCTGGGAGGCCACAGTCACCCCGGTATGGACCGCCGGCTCTCGGTGGCTCACACTGGACACACACACACACACACACACACACATGATCCCAGCTCCCCGCCCCTCCCCCTCTCCGGGCTCCGGCGTTCGGCAAGCCCAAGGCGGCCGTAAACTGCTCCGCGCCGGGGAAGAGTCGGGGTGCAGGGGCCTCGCCGCCCTCCTGCTCCCCGGCGTCCCTGTGCCCGCAGGCGCCCCTGCGGCGTGCGGCCAGGACTGGGGGTCCCGCCGCGCCCTCCCCTCCGGGACCGCTCGGCTCCGGGGCTTGGGAGCCGTGTTTGTTGCTGCCCGGGGTCAGGGGGAGGGTCAGCCTGCGGGGCCGGTGAGGAGATGGTGGACATGATAGGCGCTCCGGCGGAGCCCGGCTCGACCTCGGGCCACCGCGAGCAGGAGCTCAGCCAGCTTGTGTTGGGCTGACCACAGCCCGTCACCCCACGACCCGATGAGGGAGGGGGAGGAGGGAGGGATGTTCGTGATCGGGGTGGCGTGGGATGATCGCCTCCCCGCCGCCTCCAGCCTTTACTTCAGCTCGCGAAGACCTTGGAACGAGCTGCCTTGGCCAGCCCGGGCCGCAGAGGGGAGCTGCCCGCCTGGCCGCACTGGCCGGCGGGGCGCGGGAGCGGGCTGGCGGCCGCCGGGGAGGGAGCGCAGCGCCCGCGCCTCCAGGCAGAACACACGCCTTTCCCGGAACCTTGAAACCCAGGGGAGCCGCTGCCATCTTCGCATGACGAGCAGCGACACGCCGGTGATTAAGTGTTTCTTTCCGGCTCCCTCCCCGGTTGCGGCTCTCCTCCCCGCAGGGCTGGGAGAATCAGACCCGGGCAAACACACAGCCGCTCCCACTCCCTGTCCCCGCTGATCTGGGGTGGGGGGGGGCGAGTCCCCACTGGGCGCCGCCTGCCCCCCACTCCATGCCTCGGGGAGGATCGAGGCTTTGGGGGCCCAGGGCCGCATGCCCCTGTTTCCTGGGCCTGGGAGTTTACAGGGGGAGGGGCACACATTGCTGTAAGCCCCCGCCCCCACCTCTTTAAGGATTAAACCTTAACCTAGGAATCCCCCACCCACTCCAGGGACTAGTTCTGTCGCCCCTCCTGGGGTACCTGGGCTCACAGGTCCATAAAACACTTCCGGCTCGGGCAGGGAGTCTGTCTGCAGAAATACTTAAAACCCGCCCTCCATCCTGGGGTGGAACTGACCCCCGGAGGGAATGAGTAAACAGATGGCTGGAAGCCTCCCTGCGGTTTGCAGGCTGTGGCAGGAGCTGCCTAACATGGGGGCTGCCTCAAGCCGGATGGAGGCCTGGACCCCAGTAGCTCGGCCTCAGAAAAGGGTGCAGCATTCCCGAAATGGCGTTAAAGCTGGAGGAGAGGGTGTGGGGGGAGTAGGCGCGTTTCACCTGGTTCTGGCCCCAGCTCCTCAGGGCTCATTCCTGACCCGGGGGAGGGGGCCTCAGCCCCTCATCTCTGCAGTGGGGGCAAGGCCCCTTACCTGCCCCTGCAGGTGGGGTTCTGAGGACCAGCGCGGTCGGCTCTTTGTAAGGAAGCGTGACCTCTGCACTGAGTGATGAATGCTCAGTTTCACCATGAAAACACAATGGCTGGCCGATTATAAGAAAACAAAACAAAACAATGTGAGAGGCAGCCTCCCGCCAAGCCAGGCAGGAGTGCGGGAGAGAGGAAATGCAAGGCAACCTCATCTCATCTCGGCGCCTCCTTTCTCTCCCGTCACCGCGTCCAGTTTGTGAAGTAATGGGAGAATCTTTGGAATGTTGTGAGGAAACTCCCAGTCCAAATCTGGGGGGAGGGGGTGTTCAAGATAAAGAAAATGGGGTCAAACCACATTTTTAAAAGGAAACTGGATAACGAGTATAAAGGGCTAGGCACCCTCCCGTTAGTGGGGAGAGCAGGTGCCAGGGATAAGCACCCCGCCCCCAGGACCCCCGAGGCGGGCTTGGGGGGCTCCGTGCGAGGTGAGTGGGCGGGCAGGGTGGGGACCGCGTGCAGGGCACTCATTTGCCTCCAGTGCCCATCACAAGAAACACGCAGGCCTGCCTCCGCCTCCGGAGGCCCGGAGCACTAACAGGGTGCGTGGGAGGGAGCGCCCCGTGACCTCCTTCCCCGCAGAGGGGCCGCGGCGGCGTGACCGGCCCAGGTGACGCCCAGGCCCGGGCGGCGCCCTCACCCCGCCCCGAAGAGCGCGTAGATCGGGCCTCTGGCTGGGCCGCCCCCCCTCCCCGGCCCCGAGGCCTCCGGGCAGGGTCCACCCGCCTCCACCCGCGGCCGCCCCTCCCCGCCCTGGCACGGAGCCGGCATCCCGGGGCCTCCCGCCCCGTCCCCTCCTCCCTCGTGATTCACGGAGCCCGGAGCCGAGCTGTTTACTCCCGCCCGGCGGCTGGCTCTGCGGAAAGCCCTAACGCCGGCGCCGGCCGGTAGGGGGGGATTGTCCTATAGAGATTACTTCTCCTCCTGGGCTTTTTTTCTTTAACGAGAAGGCTCGGTTGGAGAGGGGGTGGGGTGGCGTGTTGCTGCTGTTTTTCCAAACACGGCATTGGAAAGAGAAACAAAAGCCGCACAAAAGCCGTTTCGGGGGGACGGGCTCTCGTTTGCATATAAAAAGCGCGCCGCATACCTCGGGCCCCCAGCAGCGACCCCCTAATGGCCGGCCGGTTCCGACCATTAGCAGTTAATCTGTTATCGCCGATCAGCAAACAAGGGCTGAGGCCCGAAGGACACCGGATTCCGGTTCTCAGCGGCGGCGGGGTGGCGGGTCTGTGGGGCACGTCCAGTGCTCTCCCGGTTTCTCAAAGCTCGAGCCCACCTTCCGCAAACGTGGGTTTCCCGGGGGGGGGGGGGGGGGGGGGGGGGGGGGGGGGGGGGGGGGGGGGGGGGGGGGGGCGGCTCGAGCCCCAGCAGATCCACTTGGGCGGCCAAGGGGCCTCCACCTGCCTCGCCCCTCGGCCCGAGCTTGCCCCGGCTCCCATTTTTTCCTAATCGGCTTGCACCCCTCATTTTACACGAAGCCAACAAATGTGAAACGAATGACAAACTAGAGGGAGGCTCCGGCCTCGCCCTGGGAACCCCACTCCGGCCCCCGGCCGCCCGCCGCAGCCCGCCTGCAGCTTCCCCCGCGCCGGCCGGGCGGGCGGGGAGGCCGGGCGGGAGCGCCGGCGCTGCACGATGATAAATACTGCGCAGACAGCCCATAAATAATTTGCATTATGTTCAGCTGACAACGCAGGGCGATTAATTTTAATAGCTACATATTTGCCTGGGCTGCTGCTTTCGTAGGCCCGGTAATGAAAGGCGAGAGGCCGCCTGGCTCCGTGCTCGCCGTTCTGCAAGGCGGTAGGGAGGTGCGGGAGGGCAGGCCGCGGCCTCTCCGCCGGGCAGCCCCCTGCCGCCCTCCGCGCGGTGATGGGGGTGGGATGCACCCCCCCCCCCGCCTGGAGCAACAGGAGCCGCCGTGGTGACACCACGTTTGTCCCTGTGGGAGCCACTTGTGGGCCAGGAGACCTTCCCGGAGGCGGTGCCCACCTTCTCCCCCCCCCTCCCCCCCCCGCCCCGCACAAGTCGGAGTGAACCCCAGAGGGATTTCGCGTTTGGTTCGGTGGAGGTAGGGGATGCCAACTCTCCGGTGGGCCCCAGCACGACAGAGGTGTTTCCGGCCTCGGGACCCCGGCCAGGGACTGAACAAAGGTCAGCCGCCCAAAGGGCCTCTGGGCGCGTGTCCCGAGTCCCGCCGCCCCGCGCCCCGCGGGAGGCCCCCCTAAAATGCTTTGACCTCCTGGATTCAAAGGGCCGTGCACGGAAAGGGCAGAAGAAGGGGTTGGAAGAGCTCCCAAGAAGAGGGGGCGGGAGGGGCGCATGGCGAGGGAGGACGCGGTGCAGCCGCCGCGGCCCCGCGGGGGCCGGGGGCGCGCGTGTGCGTGTCGCTGTGCGTTCGGATGACAAAGCCCCGCCGCCAGCGAGCTGCCGCCCGCCTGCCGGTGGGGGAGGGGAGGGCGGAGGGAGCCGGCGCTTGGCGGCGGCGGGGGATCGAAGGCTCCCCGGAGAAGGAGTTCATTCATGCGCTGGAGGCGGCCTGGCCGGCCAGGTGGGGCCTCCGGAAGCCAGCACCTGCGTGCTTTCTGTTTTGGAAAGGGCCGAGCGCCCCGGTCATTACCATATTTTAATTGCCTCTCCAAAGGCCATCCCTAATTATGGGTTGCGAGAAGGGGTGGCCAGGGGCTGCAGCCCTTTATTGTGTGTGGGGGAGGGGGGGAGCTGAGACAATGCGCCCAGCTCTTCTCGAAATGCCAACCCGTGGGTGTCCGCGCCTGCGAGGCGGTCACGACGCGCCGGCTCCACGCAGACAGACCGGGCTGCGCGCACAATGAGCCGAGCAGGCGGCGAAGGGCCGCGCAGCCCCACGGCTTTTCTTAGAAACGTGGTGCGAAGAGACTTGGCAGTAACACGCAGCGGGAGGAAGTCGGGGCGGGGATCGGAGCGCGCATTTGCGTTTGCAGAGCCACAAGCTGTGCTGAACCCGTCCGATCCCCGCCCCCCCCCCCCCAGCTTCTGCGCCCACGTGGAGCCCCGCGCACAGGTGCCGACGCCCAGCGGCTGGGGACTCCCTGGCTCGCCGCCTGACTAATATGAATCTTCCTTTAATTCCGCGTGCTTGTCAGTTACAGCGCCGTGGGATCCTTAACGACGTCTGTTTTCCGGCTAGTTGAAAAAAAAATGAGTTTTTTTTTTGTGTGTGTGTTTTTAACTTTGAAAAGTTTGCATTTTCTTACTTTTCGTCACTTGCAGGAGCCCCCGAGGCAGAAGCAGCTCATTTTAACCTCGAGGGAGGGGCAGGGCAGGAGGGAGGTTGCTGGAGGGTCAGCGTCCGGGAGGGTGTTTGGAGATGGGGGGTGGAGGTCGGTGAAGAGCTGTGGGAAAGGGGTGGGCAGCAGGCGCTCTGAACTTGACTTTCTCCAAGGAGTCCGGCTTCGCTGAGCCATCGTGCTGTTTCTGGGGGTCCCACCTGGCAGAGTCAGGAGCCTCGGAGAGTCGGGGGATTTGGAACTGGCTCTGCTTCCTGCCTGCCCCCCACACCTGGCCTCCTGGCCTCCCCAGCAGCCGGCTCTCCCAGAGGAAGGCAGAGCCAAATGACTGCTCCAACCCCCCGGAGACCGCCTGGCTTTCTCCTCCCCTGTAATCAAAACCAGATGCACTTAAGCGCCTTTCATCAGAGGAAGCCCGGAGCCCTTTAACAGGCTTCAATAAAAGCGCTGCTCCGGCCTACCAGCCTGCTCGTGGCCTGGGCCCATTTCTCAGCTGTGGAAGCCCGGGGCTGCCACCAGGCTCGCCTGCCCTGGACCCCAGAGGCCAAGGCCCAAGGACACCTCCCGCCCTGGCAGCCTTTCCAGGGTCCCTGCCAGGTGTGGGTGCAGCCATGGAGGGAAGTCGGCAGCTGGCGCACAAGGAAGGCCAAGAAGAGCCTCCGGTGAGAAGAAACCACAGGGGCTGGAAAGCAGAGGTGGGGGCAGTGATGGTCAGGCTGTTCTGAAGGGTATTCAGAGTCCCTGTCCTACAGATGCCCTGTTTCTGCCTCTCCCACCAGCCTACGAATTCTGCAAGGTCAGAGAATGTCTAATTTCTCTTGAAAAGCCCAGCACAGGGCCAGGCACAAAATCCGTGACTGGGCTCAGCGGTTCAGCATCCACCTAGGAACCAAGAGGTCCCTGTTCGATTCCTAGTGGTCAGGCAGCCGATCAGTGTTTCTCTCATCATTGATGTTCCTCTCTCTCCCTCTCCCTTCCTGTCTGAAATCAATACAAATTTAAAAAAAGAAAAAGAAAAAGATGGGCATTCTGCCCCCAGTGTAACCTTTCCCAGCCGCAGTTTCCTCGTCTGTAAAACGGCCATGAGAAGGCTTGCGTCCCAAGCTTGGGGAGAGAATAGGTGAAGTTGCTGCGGGCAACACACCAGGAAGGTCTAATGAAGGTCTGTCCTGGCTCTTGAGTGGGATGGGCTGAGTGTTGGAAGGCCCCAGTTGGGGACCATCTCACTGGCCTGGCTGGGATTTGGGTCTGAGGAGAGAATGACTTCAGGCTCCGGGGGAGGGGCAGGGCCCAGGCCTGGGGCTTCCCCGAACGGGACTGAGTCTGAGCCCTGCTTGTCTCGGAGGGCCCAGCCACCCAGAGGAGTGGCGGGCACATAATCCGGTTGGCTCTGGCTTTCTGTGGCCAGGGCGGGAGCTGTCCCCCGCGCTTGCCCTCTGCCCCACTTTCACGCCTGCATTTGATCTTTGGCAAGTTCATCCCTTACCGTTTGGCAGGCGGGGAGGGGTGTTGCCTCCTTCCCTTGCTGCCTGTCCCATTCTGGCCGGTTCAGTAACTCCCCCCCACTCCCTCGCCCCCCCCCCCCCCCACACACACACATATGCACAGTTTGGCCTATTTATCTCCGGCTCCCGCTGTCCTGCTTGGTGGGGTGAAGGTTAGGACCTGGGCTCCCCCCACCCCCCTCCTCAGTCCTCCACATTCCTGGTGTCTCGCAGCCCCTCCCCATGCCACCCCTGAGCACAGGCCCCGGTTGTGGGCTTGATCCCCAGTCAGGGGCTTGCAGGGGGCAGCTGATCAAGGGTTTTGTCTCATCATTGATGTTTCTCTCTCTCTCTTCCTCTCCCTTCCTCTCTGAGATCAATAAAAATATATTTTAAAAATAAATAAAAACGTGTTGTTAAAATATATATGTATTTTATTTTTATTTTTTATAAATGTATTTTAAAACTTAAAAATAATAGCCCTAGCTGGTTTGGCTCAGTGGCTAGAGCATGGGCCTGTGGACTAAAGGGGCCTGGGTTTGATTCCGGTCAAGGGCACATGCACAGTGGGGGCCATGCAGGAGACAGCCAATCAATGATTCTCTCTCATCATGGATGTTTCTCTCTCTGTCCCTCTCCCTTCCTTTCTGACATCAATAAAAATAGATTTTAAAAAGAAAAGAAAATGCCTGTGTCTGGAGTATGGCACAAGCCGGATAGTTGGAGTCAGAGAAGGGGAAATAGTGGGTTTTGCAGGGAATGACAGTCCTTCCCGATTTCACCCCTCCCCGTCCCTGGCCTGAGAACCTTCACGAAGCAGCAAGGAGAACCTGGGGAGAGCAGAGAATAGATGGGGAGGAAGCCCACCCGGGAAATGCTTGGTCCCTCCCTGTAGGGGAAAGGTGAGCTCAGGTGTGAGGAGCAGCAGGCCTGGCCAGCGGGGTCCATGAGGAACAAGGCATGGTGCTCACAGGTGGATGACGGGCCGGGATCATGTCCTGCCTGCCATGCTTCTGTTTCTAACCCAGCCCGCTTTCTCCCATGATTTAGCAAAGCGTTATAAAAACTCATCTCCCCGCCCGGCCGGTGTAGCTCAGTGGTTGAGCATTAACCTATGAATCAGGAGGTCACAGTTGGATTCAGGGCACAGGCCTGGGTTATAGGCTCCATCCCTAGTGTGTGGCGTGCGGGAGGCAGCCAATCCAGGATTCTCTCTCATCATTGATGTTTCTCTCTCTCCCTCTTCCTTCCTCTCTGATATCAATAAAAACATACACATAGCCGAAACCAGTTTGGCTCAGTGGATAGAGCATCGGCCTGCGGACTGAAGGGTCCCAAGTTCAATTCCAGTCAGGGGCATGTACCTTGGTTGCGGGCACATCCCCAGTGGGGGGTGTGAAGGAGGCAGCTGATGGATGTTTCTCTCTCATCAATGTTTCTAACTCTCCTTCTCTTTTCTGCTCTGTAAAAAAACAATAAAATATATATATTTTAAAAACCACATACACACATATTTACACAAAATATACAGATTTTTAAAATCCTCATCAGAGGATATTTTCCCATTGATTTTTAGAGAGAGTGGGAGGGAAAGGGAAAGACAGACAACACTGAGAGGAGCCTGCAACTGAGGTACGTGCCCTTGACTGGAATCGAACCCTGGACTCTCTGGTCTGCAGCCTGACGCTCTAGCCATTGAGCCACACAGGCCAGGGTAATAAAAAAAAAAAAAACCTCATCTCCCCCACTCCCTGCCACAAAAACAAGGGTCAAACATGTGAGCAGCAACAGGGCTGGCTGGGAAGCAATTCACTTCTGTGGGTGGGGATTCTGGTGGAAAGACTCAGCAGGGGGGGACCAGAATCATCTGGAAACGCCTCACTGTGGAGCCGGCCACTGAGGGGGGCCTTAGCTGTGTTCCATGCACATGGCTGGGCGCCCCCTGTGGCCTGGGCTTCCTCCCAGCGTGGTGGCTTAAGTGGCAGAACTAGAAGGAACGGGCAGCTCAGTGATCCAAAAGCAAAGCCTGCACAGCCCACAGCCAGCTGGGAGCCGGGAGCCGCGTCACCCCTGACCCGCCCTCGGTGTCCCGGAGCAGGGCATTCATGCGGCGTTCTAGTGCTTACAGTAAGTCTCCGGGCCACTCAGGTTCAAGAGGAAGAGACATAGACGACACCCCCCCCCCCAATGGGAAGAGTGTCAAGAACGTGTGGGCATTGGGAGAAAAGAAAGCAAGCATGCCACGCACTGCTGAGAGCTGAGCTTAATTAGCAGCGGCTCTAAACAGAAGAGTCTCTGTTATAATAGGAGCTTGTACCCTCCAGAGGCCGCCCAGATTATAGGGGTGGGTGGTGGGGGGACAGAGAGCTGAAATGAGGCCAAGGTCAAAGAAACGGGCCGTGAAGCCAATCTGGATCTTCTGAGCAATAGGAGATCAAAGGCCAGCTCCCCCCTGGCTCGTGCAGTGTGGGGGGGACTGAGGAACACGGTGGTGGCCCTCAGCAGTGAAAGGGAAGTGGGTAGGCGGTGCCAATGGCAATCTGGTTGCCACCAGCCTTTGCCCACCATCTTGGGGGGGAATCTGTGGTAACCCTTTATTGCTCCAGGCAATTCTTTTCGCTGTTTGTTTACAAATCACTTTTTTTTCTTTTTTAAAAATGTATTTTATTGATTTTTTACAGAGAGGGAGGGAGAGAGAGAGAGAGAGCTAGAAACATCGATGAGAGAGAAACATTGATCAGCTGCCTCCTGCACACCCCCTAGCAGGGATGTGCCCGCAACTAATGTACATGCCCTTGACCGGAATCGAACCTGGGACCTTTCAGTCCGTAGACCAACGGTCTATCCACTGAGCCAAACCGGCTTTGGCAATCACTTTCTTTTTTTTTTTTTCCAACAGACAGGTACCTTTATGTGGAACAAAGCTGGAAATGCAGTCGGTGTGTTTCCTAAAGGAAGTGTGGAAAAAACAATACATTATTCTAATACTGAATTAATTCTTCAGGTGCCCCTAAGGTGACCAGACGTCCCACTTTTGGCGGGACAGTCCCGATTTTTAACAATTTGTCCCGCGTCCGGCAGCATTTTTAAAAAAAGTTCCGATTTCAAAAAAAATGCCGCAGGACAAATTGTTAAAAATCAGGACTGTCCCGCCAAAAGTGGGACATCTGGTCACCTTACCCAACCCCCAAGGTGTGGTTTTCAATATCCAGCATGGTGCCTGGCCGGCGTGGCTCGTGGTTGAACATCAACCTGGGAACCAGGAGGTCTTGGTTCGATTCCCCGTCAAAGGCACAGGCCTGGGCTGTGGGCTGGATCCGCAGTGAGGCCGTGCAGGAGGTGGCCGATCCCTGATTCTCTCTCATCATGGTTCTCTCTGTCTCTCTCCCTCTCTCATCCTCTCTGAAATCAATTTTTTAAAAATATCCAGCAGGATACATTGTGACTGGAAGGGGCCCCAGGTTCCCATTATCCTCGTCTCTAACCCCTGAATGGCAAGTTTGACTTCAGATTTCATGCTCAGGGTTTCACAGGCAGCATAATTGTATTTGCCTCTGCCTTTGATCTGCTATTTGATCTGCGATTTCATTGTGGCTCGAGTAGGAGATGGAAACATTGTAGAGAAACACGGTTCTGTTTTGCTTGGGAATCGTCAGTTGTTCTCTTCTCTGCTCCTAAACGTGACACACCTTCCCTAAAGGTGAAATCTCCTCATTTTCCCAGCAGGCATGCGCCCCTCCGACCCGCTTTCCTTTCCGCTCCTGATGGCCTTCTCAGCCGGGCTTTGGGGAGGTGCAGAGGGAAGCCCAGAGTCCCCTAGCCTCACCCCGACTTCCCAGGATGTACTGGGTCTGCAAGGCCCGCTCTTTCTGTGCAGCCAGGAGACCTGGATTCAGCCAGAACCTCTTGGACCAGAACCGAGCCGTACTCAGGGGGGCCCTGAGACCAGCTGGCTTCTCTGGCAGCCCCCAGGCGGCAGGCTGTGTGGTCTGGGTACTTCCTTGTACGGGGCATTAGGGCTGGGACTCAGGCCCGTGGGCACAGCCCTCCGATTCTCACCAAGCCACGGGGCAAGTTAGTGGCAGCTCCATTCGAGGAGCAGAGGAGAAACAGATTCTCTCTCTGATCAAGAAGAAAAGAGATGCTGACACAGGGCAGGAGGGGGGTCAAAAGGGCATCTTGGAGGCAGAGCAGGCCTACGGCTGCGCCCGGCCCAGTGTTGACCCAGCAGGTTGGTTCAATAGGCCCATTGACTCCATCTTTGTTTTGTTACCTCTCATCTGTGGGGTCCAGTGTCCATAAATTACTGGGTCACTTCTAGGCTTGGTTTGGGTGTTAAAAAAAAAAAAAAAAAAGACGAGGGCATCACCCTAGCGAAGTGTCTTGTTTAGCTAGCGAGGTGGGACTCGGGGTCTGCTTTCTTTGGTTGGGAATGGGAAGCCTTTAAGTGGGGTGTAAGGGGTAGGATGTCTGAGTGTAAGACCTTAATGGTGGTGCAATAGGGTTTGACAGCCTGACAAGTTACCTGTGAACAAACATTCACACTTCAAGCGGCGGATGCAGAGAATTTGCATTTAAAAGTGCGGGGTCATCCGGAGAAGCAGGTCCTAATCAAATGCACTGCAAAGAGGGGCTTTGCTGGGCCAGCAGTGCTGGTGTGGGAAGCGGCCGGCCACGCTGGGAGGACTGGGCTGCTATTGGGGATTCCATCAATACTTAGCAAGTCATTTCCACAGCAGGAGCTGTACACGGCGTCTCTCTTGGGAAGGAGATTCAGGGCCTGCTCTCCCCTCTCACCAGGAACCTATAGCTTGTGGACCCCCCCCCCCCCCCGGCCTGCTCGCTCACCCCACTGTTCACTTTTTCTATGCTTTGGGTAATTTGAGTTAGTCGTGTTGAAGGAAGAGAGTTTCAAAGGACATGAATGACATCGTGACTGGGATTTCTCAGACTTTTATTTTCTATAAATATACTTTTATTGATTTCATAGACAAAGGGCGAGGGAGAGAGAAACATCAATGAAGAGAGAGAATCATGGATCGGCTGCCTCCTGCACACCCCACACTGGAGATTGAGCCCACAACCTGGGCCTGTGCCCTTGACCAGAATCGAACCTGGGATCCTTCAGTCCACAGGCTGACGCTCTATCCACTGAGCAACACCGGCTTTTTCTTCTGGAAGATATCATCAGGTTTCTAAGTAATGTGTAGGTGTGGGCTTCTAAATAACCCATGGCGGCTACTATGTGTTGACTTCCTAGTATAGTAGAGGATTTTTATTTTCTGCAACATACTTTCCCCCCTCCCCCCCCTCCTCTCACAATAGAGCTACATCATAATTTGTTACTAAATTCATGCCCAATGGCTACTTTGTGACCAAATTCATAGTGTTTATTGCTGAGGCAATTAAGCTTCAGTGATTGTATTTACTTTCTTGTACACCTTCCCCCCCCCCCCCCCCGCCCAGTTAATTGCCACATTTTTAAAATTTGCTTAATTTTCTTGGACCAGTGACTGATTTTCCCACACTCTCCAACCTCTGGACAGATCATCTTGGGACAGCTTTCTGCATGTTCACATCTTGGAGAACATCTAGACTCATCTTTGTGGTTGTGTGTATTTCTTCTTTTCATTTCCCCTTTTTGTTGTTAACCCTGACCTGAGATATTTTTCCAATGATTTTTAGAGGGAGTGGAAGGGAGGAAGAGAGACTGAGAGAGAGAAACAGCAATAAAAGAGACTTCCTCTGATTGGTTGCCTCCTGCAGGCCAAACAGGGCTGGGGATGGAGCCTGCAACCAAGGTTCATGGTACTGCTCTTAACTGGCATGGAACCCAGGACCCTTCAATCCCTGGGCTGATGTTCTATCTACTGAGCAAAATCGGCTAGGGCTAATTCCCACCTTAAGTCTGAAACCTTTTTAGAAGTTTCTAATCTTCCCTTTAGTTATGTTTTCTAAAACTTTTCTCTTTATGGCGAGGTGAGAATTTTGCCGAGTTCCAGCAGGGGTATTGCGAGCTGCTGGCAATCTGCTTCTCTACCACCCGGCATACGTCAGGAGCCGAGAAAAGAATCCAGTGTTTCTGATTCTCAGTATTTTGCTTAGTTTAAATAAACTTTCACCATTTTTCCTAAACATCAACCTTTCAGAAATGATGACTATTATCCCCTGGAATCCTGGAACTATCCAGTGTTAGTAAATTTTTATCTTCCCCGTCCCTCCTAGAACGGAGTCTACATTTTTAGGAGTCAAGGTTATTTTTTAAATAATTAATTGGCCCTGCCCCGGGCCATTTACTGCAGGATTCGTGCCCATTGTTTACATTCGTTTCACGTTGCTTTTTATTTGTGTTTAGTCAGTCATTTACAAGTCTGCCTGCCAAGCTAGATTGTAAATTACTTGAGGACCAGGGGTATCTTTTTAAAAAATGCACTTTTGTACTTCTGGATGCCCCTGGGGCCTAACGCAGCGCCTTGGCCTTAGCGAGCTCTCCATAAACACATCCCCAAGATGGACACATAGTCTCCTCCAGTCAGTGCCCCTGAGCCTGGCTGGTGTGGCTCAGCGGTTGAGCGTCAACCCAGGAACCAAGAGGTGGTTGGTTCGATTCCCAATCAGGGCATGTGCTGAGGTTGTGGGCTCCATCCCCAGTAGGGGGCGTGCTGGAGGTAACTGATGGGTGATGTTCTCTACTGTTTCTTTTTTTCTTTGTTTCTTTTTGTTCTTTTTCATTTCTCATCGATGTTTCTATCTCTGTATTCCTCTTCCTTTCTCTTTAAAAATCAATAAAACCTATTTTGTTTTAAAAAGGTCCCTTAAAGAGAGGTAGCTTTCTAATCCTCTCTTGCCCTGAAAGCTCCTTGGGAACTCCCAGCGCGGAGGGGGTGCACGGCAGGCCTCGCCCCAGGGCGCTGCCTCCGCGGGTGGCACCCGGGGCAGAAGTCCAAGTGCCAGGGCTGCTGCCCGGCCGCTGAGCGCGGGAAAGGCGACAACGTGTTGATCGGTGCAGCAGGCCGGGCACGAGAGTCCTTCCTCGGAAGTGACATCGTTCTGGCGACGTGGGGACGGCCGGCCGCGCCTCAACCGGGAGCAGCCGCCGGAGTCGGGGGGGGGGGGTGAGGGGGGGGCGCGGCTGCGGCTTCGGGCTCCCCCGCGGGGGCAGCGCCGGCCCCGGGGCCCGGGCCAAGATGGCGGCCGCGCAGCTGCCGGGCCGCCCGCGGGGACCTCCCGTGCGCACAGCTGTGTCACCGGGGGGAGGGGGCGCTCCCCCTGGGCCCACAAGGACCCCCCAGGATGCCTGCACCTTCCTCCGGCAGGCGACCTACCTAGGCAGGCGCCCTACCTGGGCAGGCGCTAGAGGCATCGTGCGCACCCAGCTCCCCCCACGCCTGGGGGGGGGGGGGGTAGGGACAGGCCTTGGCTGGGGCCAGAACTGGGAGGAGGATGGTGGGCAGAGGACCAGCGAGGACCAGGGCTGCTGGCCTCGACCCGAGCTGTTTCTGCCCGCGGTGGCAGCCTGGCCAGTGAGCCCGGGACACCTCGAGTGCACAGCAGTGACTGCAGGTGGGAGCACACCCGGCTGAGACCCAGGGCCCCCGAGCTGCGGTGAGGAATGTGCTGGAAAATGTGGTGCATCTGGTTGTGAAATCCCAACATTATCTATGGAGGCTGCAGAGTGAGTGCCGCCCAACGCACTCGCTCAGACATCGGTATGTGCACTGGGCAGGCCGCCGGTCTCCCAGGACACTCCCAACCCTCCCCCCATCTGCCCGAAAAGGCGGTGCCAAGTGCGGGCTTTCGGTGGGATCTCGCCTGCGGCTCGGGCTGGGAGGTCGGAATGGCCCCCAGGGAGCAGCTGCGGCAGGTAGAAGCGCAGAGGCAGGGGGAGAGGCAAATTGCTGGAATAGCTCCCCGTTGCCTTTGTTTTGTAAGCCACTGCAGATACTTCCCTCTAGTTCAAGGTCCCAGCCAAAGTTTGCAGGTTGCTTATCAGCTCGGCAGGAGGTTGATCGCGAACATTTGGGCTTGTTTTTGGTGAAACGGAGTCATTTTGCATAACGCTTCCCAAGCTTGTTATTCTAAGGGAGATTCTCCGGCCCCCGGAGGCTGCTTCAGGACCAGCTCTTCCTTCCTTCCTCCTGTCCCCCCGTTTAGGCTGCACTTGGTGCTTTGTTCAAGGGCAGCAAGAACCCCAAGGCTGGGCCTGCCCTGCCCTGGGCCTGCCCTTCTCTCTGGGCATTGCGGAGCCTGGCGGCCCTCCTCACCGCCAACCGATGAAGGCCAAGGGTGATGTTGTGTCTGGCGTTTTCTCTCCTCTGCACACTTGTTGGTACTTTCCACAGGCCGCTTCACGGAAAAATAAATGGTACACAGGAAGAAGCTCCAAGTAGCCATTTGGAGCCAGCCAGCCTGTTTCTAAACAGCCAGCGCCTACAGGTTACCGCAGACCTAGCGCCCACCTGCTGTAGCCAGCTCCAGTGGCCCAAGGGCACCCACCTCCAGCTCCAGCCCCCTCCCCGGGGGGCAGCGAGCCTAAACCGGCTGAGCTGGTTTGGTGATGACTCCCGGGAGACCACCGCCAGAGCGCAGGCCCCGCCCGCAGGGCAGCTGAACTAGTTAAGCGGCCCCCAGCTGAGCGCCCGGGTGGGGCCTGGACCAGAAAGAACCTGCGGGAGCTCGGGGAGCCTCAGCCTCAGCCTCCGACACCCCAGTCACAGAGCCGGGGGGCCCTGACTCAGAAGGGCTGTGTGGTGGCCTGGGAGAGCACGCCAGTGGCTGGAGAGGCAGCCTTAGAGCGGGGCCCAAAGGACGGCCGCGTTGGGGACCTGGGAGTCACAGAGTGGGTGCGCCCAGAAGGGCCCTGGGGGCAGGGAGGGTGCTTCCAGGCCGGCTACCAGCTGGGAGCTCCGGCGCAGCCCCACGTGCTTAGGTTACTGGCCACCCCTGACCTCCGCCCTTGGGCCACCACCCTGGGCCTGGCTCAGCCCCGCCTTGGCCTCACAAAGGCCGCGATCGGCTGGGGCGGAGGAGGAGCGGCCATGACTCTCAGATCTTTAATTACGCCCCTACCCTTCCCCCCACCCCGTCGTCGGCTTCCAACCCTTTAATCAATTTCACGATATTAAATATTAATTTCCCGCCAGCCAGGCTTTCTCGGAGGAGGGGGGAGGGACAGGCAGAGTGGTTCCGAAGAAGGGATGGCTTTGTAGGTTGGACTCGAGGGGCTCGGCGGACGCGCGGGCTCCTATGTGGCCCGCGCCGGCAGTGGGAGCCCCCGGGTCTGTGTCCCGCAGCCGGGGAACTTGGGGCGTTAAGGACGCCGGGGTGCAGGCCTCCGGGAGGGGCAGCGGGGGACGCCAGGCCCGGTGCGACAGGCGACCGTCTCCTGCTCCGCGGCCCCCGCCCCCGCCCCGAGCCAGCCTCACGCGGCCCGCGGCGCGCCGATGATGGATCGCGCCTGGCGGGGGTGATTTGGTGTTGATCGCACATTATCACTGGCAGGTTGGACTGGTTGCTGATGGACGACTTCTAGCGGCGGCGGCAGCGTCTTCAGACACCGCGCGGGGACTCGCTTGCTGTGCGAGGGTCTCTCCTTTGCCTCCGAGCACCCGTCGCCCCACTCCCCTGCGCCAGGAGGGCCCGCGAGTCCGAGCGGGGCTGGCCGCACCCGAGGCCGCCCGTCCCGGTCCGGGTCCCATTGTGGCCGCAGGCCGGGCAGGGCCGGGAGCCAGGACGCCTCTCCCACTTCCTCCCATTCCTCCTTCCCTCATTGCCTGCTCCCTGCGCCCCGTCTTCCTTCCTGCTTCCCCAGCGAAACCGGGAGGCCCGGGTCACCGGCCGGGTAGTTTCCCCGCCGCCAGGGGAGGGAGGGGAGCCCCCCGCCCCGGGCCCCCGCCCTCTCCCGGGGCTCGCAGCTCCGCGGGGCGCCCCTCCGCCTCTCTCTAAAGTGCCTGCAGATACAAAAGCGGTTTCGTAATGCCTTCCGTCTGCGAGAGCCGGAGGACCTTGGCTGACCTTTCGGAAACTGATTGCAACTGCCTGTTAACAGCCCTCGCTGACCGCACCGAGCGGAGCGGAGGACAATCATTTAAGTGACAGACGGCGAGGTGGCCTCGCTCAGCCGAGCGGCCTGGTTAAGCCCGCCCCGCCCCTCCCCCGCGAAACCCCCTCCGGCTCCGGGCGCTCCGCGGGCTGCGGCGGGCACCCGGGCGGACGGGGACGGCTCGCCGGGCACGCGCACGCGCGTGCGGGTGCGCGCGCGCGCGGGTGCCCGCGACCACCGGCCAACGGGTTAACCCTTCGCCGAGCGGCCGGCCCCTTTGAGGCTGGACGCTGTGGGCTTAATCTGCCATCTGCAAAGGAGGGATAAAGGGCTGCCCCCCGACTGTCCCTGATGGTAAACTGTCCCCTCGCCGCGTGGCCGGGCCGCGTCCCTAGTGTAGCCGGGGACGGATCCCGACCCTCGGCTCTTCCGGCACGTCCCCGGTCCCTCCCTCCTCCACACAAAGTGACACCGACACAGGCTCCGAGGCGCCGAGAGCGCGGCGGGCGTGGGTGTTCCGGGCGTTTTGTGTTTTGGAAACTGGAGGGAGGTGGGGAGCGGGTCTGCACGCGGAAGGCGAGGTGGGGGAGGGGAGGCTGGTGACCGGGCACCTCGGGCTACGCTCGCTCCTTCTGTCGGGAGAGATCGCCAGCTGCTCTCCAACAGCCAGCGCCCTGAAATCTATTTAAAGAGAGGGAAAGGGGAGGAGAACAAAGGGGGAGGAGGGGGTGGCGAGCGGAGCCGGGGCGAGAGCGAGCGAGCAGGGAGGATTCGCGGCTCCGCGGGCACATCAAGCGCTCACATCTGTACACCCCGCGATCGATGGGGAGAATGGATAATATTTGTCAGCTGCAGACCTTTCTCTTCTCGGCTCTCGGGGAGGGGAGGAGGGGGCGAGGGAGGGGGAGGGGCGGGCAGCCCAGGCGAGAGTCCGCCTCAAGGACAGCGCGCTTCCCGCTGCAGCCACACGGAAACCCGGAGCCATGAAAGCCCGGGGATTTTTCTCTTATTATCATTATTAATTATTTTTTATTATTCCACGCCAGCTAGCGAGCGCTCGGCGGCGCCCCTCCCCCGCCCGCCCGCCGCCTCCCTTTGTTGATTCTCAGCTTGCGAGCGCGGCGGACCCGAGCCGCCGCCGCCGAGCACGATCTGCTCCTGCGCCCTCGGTCGCAGCTGCGGCCCAGGAAGCCGGCTGGGCCCCCCGCCCCCCACGGCGCCCTCTCCCCCCCCCCGCCACGAGGCCGCCGGCGCTTCACCGCCTCTCCCGCCGCTCCGTCCCCAACGCCGGGCGGAGGCGCTGGCTGCTGCCGCCGAGCCCCGGCCCCCCCTCCCCGGCTGCACGGAGGCCCCGTCCGCACACATGGTCCTCATTTCGCACACCAGCGGCGTGCTTCCTCTCGGCTCCCCTCCTCGGGGCTTTTCGGAGCGAGGAGGGCGGTTTGGAGGAAGTTAGACACAGCGAGCCCCGGGGAAGGGGGAAAACCCTCGCTCTCGGCCGGCGCTTCCGAGGCCGAGGGGAGCGCCCCACAGGGGTGGGGCGCCCTCCCCTTTCTTAGGTGCGGGAAGGGCGAGTGGGGGTGGCGGTCGGAGAAGAGACGCTGGAGAGCCCCCCCCCCAGTCCGCCCCCACCGCCAGGGACGGAGAACTGACTCGCCCCCTCGGGGCATAGCTGGCCCCGGAGCCCCGATCGGTCTAGCGGTCACCCAGTGAGACCCAAGACGCTTCAGACTGCCCCCCACCTTCCTTCCGCGCCCGGGCCTGAGCCCCCGGCCCCCTCCCTCCAAGGCTGGAAGCCCCGAGTGGACGAGCCACAGGCCCGGGGTCTGGGCCTTCGCTCAGGGCCGGTGGGGGTGAGGTGCGGAAAGTTCTAGCTTGGGTTTACTTGTGGCTTCGCACCCCCACCCCACCCGCTGGCCTGAGACTCCGGGCCAGCCTGCGGCGGCGTCCCCGGCTGCTCCGCGGTCCTGGGCAGGGCAGGAAGCTGGCACGGCCGCCCGCTTGGGCCGGCGCCACTTGGCCGGGCGGCTGCTCGCTGGAACTCGCGCGGCACCTTCGCGCCGAGTCGGGTTCCCGGGTCCGCCGCCCGGTCACCCTGAGCGCCCCCCCACCCCCCGTCCCCTCTCGGAGCCTCCCTGTCTCCGCCCGTCCGCCCCCGGCGCTTCCCCTCCTCGCTGTCTCGGGAGCCCCGTAGCGCAGTCAACCGCCCTTCCCGAGATTCAAAAAGAAGTTTTGTGTTTCCCCGGGGGCAGCAGCCTAATGCTTCCCTTGTTTTCCGGAACAAAGCAGACATTCAGTGGGGAGGGGGCAGGCGCTGGCTCCTTCCCCTCCCACCGCACCCCGCGCCCCGCGCCCCTGCGGGCTCTGAACGCCGGCTCCCCGCGGCCTGGGGGTGGGGGCTCCCCCAGGCTCAGCTACAAAAGCCTTGCCCCCCCCCCCCCCAGCCTGGGCCCGGAGCTGAGAGGCGGCGACATGGTGTTTGGGTGAGGCTCTCAGCCGGCGGGGAGGCGGCACGCAGCTGTTTACAGAGCCTGTGCCGCGGGGAGCTCCCCCGCCGACGCCCAGCGGCCCGGGCACAGCGCTCCCGGCTCCGGGCGGCGGCGGGGAGCTCCGGCGCTGGGCCCGAGGCCTCCGGAGCCCGGGCCAGGGCGCGCGGGGAAACTTGAGGTCTCCTGCCGCGTCCCTCCAACCCACAGGTCGCCCCCCTCCCCACAAGGGCCAGGACCGGGTAGTATATCAAAGGCGCTGGGGGAGGGCGGCGGGCTCACCGGGCGCTCTGGGCAGCCCTTCCCCTCGCAGGGGTAGGTTCTCTGGCCCGAGCGAGCAAAAGCACCGTGTTCTTGAGACTCGAGGGATCTTCCCCCCTCCCCTGCCCTCCCCCATCGCGCCTCGCAGCCCAACCTGACCCTGCCCACCCCCCTGATGGGCTGCCCCCCCACTACCCCCCCAGCCCACTGCACGAGCGGTGCCCACCCGCGCGGGGCCTGCACCTCCGCGCCGCGCGGCTCAGATCCCGCTCCAGCTCCCCCTCCCGGGCCTGCGGCCGGCCCCCGGCGCCTCCGGCGCGGCCTGAAACTTGATCCCGTGTCGGAAGGACAGTGTGTAAACACCAGGCGCGCTCCGAGGGCCCGCGGGAGGGGCGCTGCGGGCCGCCCGGGCTGCTCCGAGGCCCTGCGCCGCCGCCGCCTGCTCGCTCCGGGCACGATCCGCGGGGCCGCCGCCGCGCTCTCCCTTCCCAGTTGGCTCGCTAATTGGAGCCTCCGCCGGCGGTGCGGCAGCCTCTGGTTGAATTTTCTAGCTCGCAACCGTTCGGTCGTGGCTGCCTGGGCTCCCCTCCCCCTCCCGCAGCTGTTATCTGGGCTGGCAACTTGTTGGTGGTGGGGACCGTCCCTCCACTGACCCTGGCCTCAGGACCGGTGTTCACCCCAGCAGTTCTGGGGGGCGTGGGGTGGGAGGGAGAGTCCGTGGCAGCTGTGAGGTTTTGCGCCGGAAGCTGGGGCTCCTTGTTTGGTGAAAGCAATCCCGTGGGGATACCGTCCAGGCCACCCTCTTGCAGGGAGCATGGATACGTTCCCCGCTGTCTGGCGCCAGACTTGGAGAATAACTCCACCCGCAACTCCAGTTCGTTCCAGGAAACGTTAAGAAGATGGGCACAAAGGTACCTCCTCTGCTGCTCTGGCCTCTTCCCACTGGCACCTGGGGCTTACTGTGTGCGGCCTTCCTGCTTGGGCCTGGCACACCCAAACAGGGGAAGGCCACTTTCCCTCGAGGTTTGAAGTGTCCGGTGGGTCCAGGGGGGATGCGTGAGCAACAGTGGGTTCTGGAGGTGCCCCCCCCCCCCCAAGCTGGGTCAGCTCTAAGCTGTACCAGGAGGCCCTCCTGGGCCCTGGGTGCTCCCATCTGAGCTTCTCTTCTCCCCTGGCCAGAAGTCTCATACCCGAGGCACATGGCCCACCAGGTGCTAACTGTCAGGTCACCGCGGGTCTGCAGGAGGCCCAGAGCCTGGCCCCCGGCCAAGGTGGGAAGGGAGCGGGCTGGGAGCACTGAAGGACTCCAGAAGGCGTTGCTAATGGCGGCTGCCGCTGCTCTCTATCCAGCAGCCATCTTCCGATGTCCTTTCCTCTGAGGAGAACTTCCGCTGGTGGTTTCACAGGCCCGGCGCCTGGTGTGGTAAAAGTAGCTGCCCCCCAGCCCGGGAAACACAGCCATGCTCACGGGCTGGGGTCACCTTTTCCTGTTCCTCTCCTCGGATGCTCCTCTGACAACTGTGCTGCTAGGGAACCAGGAGCTGAGGCCACTAGCTCCTTCCTGTCACTTTCCAACGCCCCTTCCCTTCCCTCTCAACTTCACCCACGGCACCACTGGGGGTCCGGAGGTGTCTTTTGAATCTCTTCACAAACAGCAAGACTTCCAACTCAGTCCATGTGCGAGTGAAGCTGTGATAAAAAGGGGATCTGTAAGGTTAATACTCCTGGTGTCTAGAATGGTACTTCCATAGGTCAAGTTCACTTGGTTCTTTTTTCTTTTAAATGTATTTTTTATTGATTTTAGAGAGGGAGGGAGGGAGGGAGGGAGGGAGGGAGAGAGAGAGAAACATCCATGATGAGAGAGAATCATGGATCGGCTGCCTCCTGCACACCCCACTGGGGATGGAGCCCACAACCCAGGCCTGTGTCCTTGACCAGATTCGAACCTGGGACCTTTCAGTCCCCAGGCTGACGCTCTATCCACTGAACCAGACTGGCTAGGGCCGCTTGGTTCTTTAGTATCAAAAAGCCCCTAGCCCTTTGCAATCAGATAACTGACATGTGTTTCCCACTATTAGTTTCTCTTCTCTTTCTGTAGTGGAAAAGGTGAATGTGCTCAAAGGTGTTTATTCTTTTTCCCCACTACCCACCAGCCTGTGAGAACCTGGTTTCTGTGTTTTGCTGCTGAAGAGTGTGACTCGTGTTCCTCTTCAGGCCTGAGAAGAGAATCGTGTCCCGGGAGCTTGCTCTTCTCCTGGCTCTTTAACAGCCACTCTGGGTTCTCACTCCGGAGCAGGAGTGCTTCCATGTCCCAGCCTCCTCCTGGGAGTGATGGCCCCTTCCCTCTGTCAGCACCGGCCATCACCAGCCCTGGGGGTCGCATGGCCTGAGGTTGCTGTCTTAAAGGCTGGTGGTGCCCCGGAAGTCCCGGCCCCTCTGAGCCTGGAATCAGGCATTGGCACCTCTTTCACGGAGCACAGAATCCTCCGAGCCATCAGCATTCCTGTTCCAGCTGGCTGAGAGGTTGGCCAGGACCTCCTGACGGGACCTAAGCTGGTGGGTGTCTTGAGGAGCCATCCTGGTGGGCCGAGCTGAGAGTTCACCTGCAGGGCTCAGACCCAAACCCAACCCAAAGTGCAAGCAGCAACAAAAGGCGGCTCCATCCACCTGGTTTGCTGGGAAATGAACCCTCCCCTCCCCCTCTCCCCACTAGCAAAGCCTGGGACACAGCATTCCTTCAGCCTCCCTCTAGCTGGGCTGAGGAGCAGGCGCAGTGCAGCAGATCCGGAAGCTGAGAGGCATCCACTGCTCCTCACTTCCCCCGGCCGGGCTCAGCTCAGCTCAACTGGCCGTCCCTGTCAGAGGAGCTGGTTGTGTCCCTGAAGCGGCTCGCACTGTGCCACCTCCCCAAGGGCCCTCAGCTATTGATTCTTCCCATCCTATTCGATTTTGGGTATTAAATATTGGATCCATGCAGGAGAGGATGGGAGGCAAATCACCAGCCGTGCCTGATGCTTTAATAGTTGTTTTATTGCCCGGAAACCACAGTTGGATGCGAGGCATCCTGCAGCCGAGGCTGGGGGCGGGAAGGTAGGCGTGAGGAGGGCTGAGCAGACCGGCAAGGGTGGGGGTGGGGCGGGCCGAGCCACTGCCAGGGCTGTCCTGTGAGACCTGAGGAGAGGAAGAGGCGTGGGGCTGTCTGTGCCCTTCCTTCCTGGACTTCCCTAACTGGACTGTTCATTCCTGTCTGGCCATCCCCTTTCCCTACACACACACACACGCACACGCACACGCACACGCACACACACAATTATTGAACAGGAAAGTGAACTTGGGGACAAGAAAGCCAAGGCCTCGGGCCTCCTCCAACACTCAGCTCTGCCCATTCTGCACAGACGTATCGCCACCTCCCGAGACCCATCTCTCCCCACTGCCGATGGGGGTGTGATGCCGTCTGCTCCATCTCCCTCCCGGCCTGCTGGCCAGGCTGGTGCAAACGAGATGATGTTCAGGGAACAGGCTTTTGTAAACTCTCAGGCCACGCCGGAGGGATTAGTGCTGGCTCTCCCACTGCATCCCCTCCCCGCACAGTCTCCGAGGCCTCTCCCCGCCGGGCGCTGGCTCCCTCCTCTATTCCGGGCCCTCTCCTCTCCCTGGGCCACCTTCGCTTCCTTTCCCAAGGCCCCCACTCTGCCCGACTCTGCGCTGAGCCTAGGCAGTAGGTTTGAGGACGCCCAGCAGGGAAACAGGAAGGGCGAGGAGAGAGAGACAGAGAGTGATGGGGGTGGGTGCAGCGAGTGTGCGCAAAGGCAACAGCCTGGGAACGCGCTAGGCTTCATTTGAGAGGCGGCTGCATCGCGGCTGCCAGGGGCTGCGGAGCTGGGGGCGGGCAGAGTGGGGAGGCTGCTGGTGGGGTGGGGGTGGAGTGGGGCTGCTGCTGCTGGGACCTTTGATTGTGCGGGCAGTGGGGGAGAGCCGCGGAGACCCCGAGGCTGGAGGCCTCTTCCCACAGGACATTGTTCCTCGCTTCGGGAAGTCCAGTCTGGATGGCCGATTGTTGTAAAAAGCCGGGGCGTGGGCCGCGCCGTCAGGGTCTTGCTATTGTGAAGCCCGAACGTCAATTCGGTGCGGGGTGGCGGCTCTCCAGAACCCCCAGGTCAGATAAGCAGTAGCTTAAGGCCCCGGGGTCGGAGACCTGAGCTATCCCCAGGCCTCCAACCCCGCTATCTTTGTCCGAGGTTCCGGGAGGGGTTGAGAGCAGACGGGTCCCTATCAGTTAAGATTACCCAGGGGACCCCGCCATCTGCTGGTCTTCCATGCCAAGCCGGCCCAGGCCCAACTGAGACCAGCTGGGGCGGCAGGCCCACGGGGAGGCGGGGGTCCCTGGACGCGCACCCCGGGTGTGCCTGGCGGGCCTGGCCGCACACGCCTCCGCGGCGGGCGTCTGCCGCTGCCCGGTTTCCGGGGCTGTGGCGGAGCCGCCCGGCGCTCCCCTCCAGCTTTGTCTCGCTGCCAGCCTCGGAGCTGCCCGCCCCGGGCTCCCGGGCGGCGGGTCCTTCCTGCTCTTCTCCCCCAGTGCGTCTCCGCGTTTGGGCTGCCGCTCTGCGCACGGGTGGCCACCTTCCCTCCACCGCACTCCGCCAGTGCCACCCCCTGAGCCTCCCGCCCCCACCCCCAGGCTGACGCATCCGGAGCTCGGTGACCTCCAGGTGCTGGTTTGGCTCCACCAAAACAAGCCCAGGAGGGCTGAGCATTCCCTGCCGCCCCCAGCCCTGGGCAGCAGCCGGAGGGCCGAGGAGACCTGTGCCCAGCACAGTTGAGGGGGAAACACGTTTGCGGCCGACCCGCACCGTAGGTGGCGTCTCTGACCTCCGTCCTGGGGCTGTAAGCCGCCCAGACGCATTGGAGCGCGAGGTCCGCCGCTGCCCTGCACGTTGGCTGGACGTGGGAGCCCGGGTGGGGGTCCGAGCGTGTGCGCCCATCGCAGCGGCTCTGGGGGGACGAGCAGGGAGCGCTGGGCCAGGGCGCTGGGGCCGGGCACCAGCCGGGGCCCTTGGACACCCCAGGCCGCAGGGCAGGGGGGCACCCCCTCGGCCTGCCCTCTCGCTCCGGGCCTGCACGAGGCCAGCCTTGGAGGCGGAAACCCGTCCAACGCCCAGAGAGCAAACTTGCCGCGAGGGGAGCACAGGGGGAGGGGGCTGGCGGGGGTGTTCCTGTCGCGAAGGCTTGTGTCAACTTTTAGCCCCCAGAGCCCCCGGCAGCGAGGTGCCGAGGCCCGGCCACCGCAGCAGGGTGGGATGAGAGTGGCCGCCGCGGGGGGACGGGGCTGGCGAGCGCCGGAGGCCCCGGGCGCGCGCGCGGGCGGCGGCGGGGGGGGGGGGGGGGGGCGGGGGCGGGGGAGGGGGCGCTCCGGGAGCCGGGAGCGGAGCGCAGGCATCTTCCGCAATCCATTCATGCGCTGGAGCGCGTGCAGAGCTGCTGATCGCTGCCATTGTTACTCGCGGGCGGTGTGGGAGCCGAGCCTCCACTCTGGCGAGAGATAAATGGCCCCTGACAGCCCCTCCTCGCCCGGAGAGCTCCTCGGATTTCACCGCGCGGCGGCTCTCAGGTCTGTGCCTCGCTCGCTTCCCGGTGAGAACCTTTAAATCAGCCTCCCGCGCCCCCCCCCCCCCCCGTCCCGGACGCCCCCCCCCCCCATGCTCAGGCCCCGGCGGGGCCCGGGGGAACTGCGCGCCGCCCCCCCGCCCTCGCCCCGCCTGGAGGGGACGGGGTGGGGAGCTCCCGGAGGAGCCGGGGCGCGGGGGGAGACCGCTGGCGCCCCCCTCCCCTGCTCCTCACCTCCCGGGAGCGGAGCCCCGCTCCCCGCCTCCGCGCCCACAAGATGGATCAGGCTACCGTGCGGAGAGCCGGCTGTAAATATTTAAAAAGTCTCTCGCGCGCCGGCGGTAATGGCTTTCGCAGTCGGATTGTGTGCAGGGAGGAGAGGAAGGGCGATATATGCTCTGTGCTGCGAGGTGGGGGAATTGCTCCTGTGTCTCCCTCCTCCCCGTCCCGGGTGGGCTGCACGTCCTGTCTCCCCGGTTTCCCGCCCTCCGCCTGCCGCCTAGTCCCGCCGTGGCAGCGGGGATGCCAGGCGGGAGGGAACTTGAGCTTGGCAGGGGGACGGGGACCCAGACCGGGCGACCTGGAGCCACTCTTCCCTTCGTGTCCCCCAAGGTCCGAGGCTGGGACTGGCCCCGCACCCCTGGTCCAGGCCCGCTTCTCAGGGGAGGGTGGAAGACGCCCCGGCTGAAGCCCTGAGCTGGGTGGTCCCTGGAGCCTGGGTGGGTTGCAGGGAGGGGGGGGGCTCGGCCCTGTTTGTGCCTTTACTCCCCTCCCCATGCCTCTCTGACGCCTCGATCCACTATGAAGGAGAGCCTCCCCCCCTCTTTTGAATCTGAAAGTAGCTTTGTGGCTGTCGGGACCGAAACCTGGGAGGAGGCGGCGCGGAGAGATGGGGGGGAAGGGGGGCGCGTGCTGGTGCCTCGCTTAGCGGAGGTCACACGTGGACGTGGAGGGAGTCGCTGCTTCTCTGGCCGGTCCGGGCCTGAGACGTGTAGGGCCGAGCCCAGCAGGATGGCAGCGGTGGGGGAGGGGACCAGCCTTGGCTGGGAGAGGCTTAATGGGCCCATCGCTGGGTGTGTGCGGGCGAGGCCGGCTCCTCTGCCAGCAGCCCCTCCCTGGCGGGCGGGGGCGCCGAGTTGCCTGGAGCTGGGGCGGGCCGGGCGCCTCGGCGCGTTCGCGCGGAAGGGGGTGGGGGGGTCCGGGCCGGGCTGATCCCCTGCACCCTCCGCTCGGCGGCACGGGGACGGGCCACAGAGGGTGCCGGCGGCGGGTCGGGGCGGCAGCCGCGCTGGAGCGCGGGGAGCCTCAGACCCCTGGCCGCGCCGCGCACTCCGCTCCGGAGGCTGTGCTGCGCCCTGCTCGCTTGTTTGTGTCGTGTGAGTCTCGTAAACCGCTCTGATTTATTACCCAGACTAAATGCTTAATTTGTGAATATGAAACAGATTAAAAGGGGCGGGGGGAGGGGGCTGGAGGTCGGCATATTTTAGCAATCAGACCAAAGCAACCCGGCAGATGTTTCAAATTTGTCGACATTTTCAGGCTCATGTGGAAAGCCAGCCAGAATGGTCAAGAGGTCCTTTCTCCTTCCTTCAGCCTGAGAACTTGGCAATGATCAAAAGGAGGTGATTAGTAGCTGCAGAGAAAAGACACCGGCAGGCAAGGAGTTAACCGAGGCCGAGCCCTCCACCTCCGGGAGTGGGACGGGTGTGTGTGTGAGACTGCTCACAAAGGCCCGAATGCTAGAAGCCAACTCCGCAGAACAAAGTAGAGGATCCATTAAAAGTTAATTCAGTAAATAAACTTAATTGGTGATAAAACAAACAAGAAAGATGGAAAGACCAACTTAAAATAGCCGAAGGATAATAAAAATAAATAGTTTTGATGTGGCCTAAACATGTGTGCACGCCTCTGGCCAGGCGGGTCCCCACGGTGCCCGGCCTGACACAGGCCTCGGGGCGCACCTCTCCCCCAGAGAAGCCCCCGTGTGCGCAGGCCACCTTTTGGGGCGTCTGTGGTGTGTTTTGGGGGCAACTTCACACATCAGAGGTGAGCACCGTGCGCTCTTCGGCTCCGGTTCCAGCCGCCCAGCGAAGCAGATACAATTTCTATAAATTGGCCTTCTCCTCTGGGTTTTGATTGATCATCACCGTATGAGATTATTGAAAGTCTAATGTCTTATTTCACTTTCTCCGAGGGGCGAGGAGGGGGAGCAGTTGGTTGGAAGGCAGGCCACGTGAGGACTGGTGCCATGCGATAGTAATTTCCATTAGCCTGGCCGAAGCAGCCTCCAGAAACTCTCCAGCATCCCGCTGGTGCGGCCCCCTCCCCCTCCCCCGCCCGCTCAGCTTCAGGCCTTGTTAACAGGTACAGGACAAACGAGCCTTCGGAAGCCTTTGTAGTTGGGAGGAGAAAATGGCTGTTGACGAGGAATAAGGCAACAAAAGGTTCCTTTTCAGACGGATTTATTCGAACTTGAGAATGCCCTCTGGAGGCCCGTTTCCCACTCCAAACTTTTCCCTTCCCCCTTTGCCTCGACACCGTCTTTCATTTTATTAAAGTTGATTATGGTGCCTCTGTCTTGTCCCCAGCCAGACAAAGGCTTAGGGAAAGTCAGAGAACGTGCTAATTATGTTTCTTGTAAACTGACTTTTCATTTCCCCCGAACGCATTTGGTGTGTAGTTGAACACTCAACTGCTTCAAAAATACTGTCTTTATTAAAAACAAATAGATGAATGCAAAGACCTTTCTAATTTCAACTTGCGTGGGCTCAAAACAGAAGAGAAACCTGAAAGCAAGAGCAAAAACGAGGGCGAGGCGGCAGGGAGGGGAGAGAAGAGAGACCAGGAAGTGTGTCCACACACACACACACACACACACACACACACACACACACACACACACGGCATTCCTTCTGCCAGCCCTCCCCCAGCCGAGTTAAACGGGTCCATACAATTGTCCCTGGCTGCGCCCTGTAGCTCGCCAGCCCGCCTGGATTTCCCATCACTTGGCGCCTAAGGCGATCATTAGCTGGGAATGGACAACCTCCCCTACCTGCTGGCAGCCCATCACTTACCGGCCCGGGGAGGCTGGCTGCAGGCTCCTGCGCGGGCCGGGCCCATTGGCTCAGCCCGGGAGGGGTCCTGCGTCTTGCCCCTGGGTGCGCTGGTGCCTAATTAAACTCTATCCAGGGCGATGGCACTAAGTGCAGGAGGCAGCTGCGGGGAAAGGCGGTCATTACCTGGGCAGGGAAAGTTGCTCTTCTGAGCGAGAGGCAGGGCCTTCAGATGGCACTTGCTGCTTCCCCTGGCAGAGCCGGGAGTGCAGTTAACTCCGGGGCTGAAATCCGGGAGAGCGGGAAATTAGGGGGCAGTCCGGGGCCCACACTTAACCAAACAGGGCCTGTGCCACCACCAAGCAGGAGGGAGGCCCTGGAGCTCCGAGCAGACAATGCTGGCGCAGAAAAATGACCCGGGCGCCTTTGTGGCATTGGAGTCATTGCTCATGGGCACGGCCCCGTCACGCGGGGTCTGGAGCTGTATGAATGGCTGTGAAAACGGAGCAGAGGCTGCGGGCGCTCAAGGCGCAGGTGTGTGTTGGGAAGCTAAGCAGACCGTGGAGAAGCAGGGGGCTTGGCTCCGCTAAGGGTCAGGGACCCCAGCAGGCCTGGGCCTGGGCTGCCCTGAGTAGAAGGTGACAGCCGGCGAACAGGAGGGGGCGGAGGTATCGCAGGCTGGCTGTCGGGCCCCCACTTCGCGCAGCTAAGAAAATGGGTGCAGAGGGTGAGAATACTTCGCTCACGGTGCCACGTGGTGGTAAGAGTGAGACCAGAACCCAGAGCTCCCCGCTTTGGGTACTGGATCAGAGGAGACAAGCAAGCTTGGTGAGAGAGAGATCCAGCTGCTCTTGGTCACTGCAGAAGCCTGGGGTGCAGTCATTTATTAAGCGCTTGCTGTGTGCAGAGCTGGGCCTAGAGGCCCCAGTGCTGTGCGTCCTCTGAGGGCTGAAGAGGGGAGCCTCGGTCCTTCTGGACCTGGTGACAGGGCATGAGGATGGGGGCACGGGGCTGGAGAGGGCAGGGCGCCCACCACTTGCAGGGGGGCATTTTGCATTTT
This sequence comes from Pipistrellus kuhlii, assembly GCF_014108245.1. NCBI lineage: Eukaryota > Metazoa > Chordata > Mammalia > Chiroptera > Vespertilionidae > Pipistrellus > Pipistrellus kuhlii. The sequence goes on from NW_023425532.1 coordinate 5,297,950, forward strand.
AAAAACATATATTTTTTATTGATTTCAGGGAAGAAGGGAGAGAGACGCATCAGTGAGGAGAGAGAATCACTGAGCGGCTGCCTCCTGCACGCCATACGCCTGAGATGGAGCCCACAACCCGGGCCTGTGCCCTGACTTCCTGGTTCATAGGTCGCTGCTCAGCCACTAGGCCACATGGGCTAGCTGTGCAGCCTGCTCTCCCAGGGCTGGAGGTGCACGAGGCCATGTGGGCCAGGGCCCCCCACACTGCCTCCTCGGAGGCCCAGCTGCTCCCAAGGGAAACGATCCGGGGAAACGATCCGGGCCCTCATCAGTGTGTCTGAGGCCTGGACAATGCAGAGCCCAGCTTCTCCCCGAAGCTCCCCACAAACGTGGGCTCCCTGGGGCAGCCGGCGAGGGAACGCTGCCTCCCTTGGCCAAACAAACCCATCCTCCCAGGCTCAGCACCGAGACCAGCTCCCTGGCGCTCCCCGCTCTGTGCCCCCAGATTCCACCTGCCCGTGGGGAGCTGCGGTGTGATCACAGGTGCCCTCCCTGCAGCCATCTGGCGTGGGCCCAGCCCCTGCTCGGGGTCCCCTAAGCGGAGGGAAACACGCTGGAGCCTTCAAAGCACATTCCTGCACACGAAGGGCGAGCTGCGGGGAAGAGAAAACAAAGAGGCCAAGGAGTGCCGAGCAGTTCAGCTTACAGAGTCTGTGGGCCAACAGGGCTGGCCCGCGTTCAGTCAGACTTCCTGGCCGAGGGCCAGCCGAGCTGGCAGGGCGCCCAAGCCAGCCCACCACTCGGGCCGAGTGGCCCCCCGGACCTGGGCATACCCTCACACCCAGCCGGGCCCCAGGGAGCCCAGCTGCCCCTTAGCTCGTCCTCTTTCCATTCTAGTTGCTAGTTCCAGAGCCAGATTGGCCTCTGCAGTCCCTTAACCCAATGCTCCTAAGAGTGGCTCGCCCTGGCTGGTGTGGCTCAGTGGCTAGAGCATCGGCCTGTGGACTGAAGGGTCCCGGTTTCTATTTTGATCAAGGGCACATGCCCAGGTTTGATCCCCAGAGGGGTGTGTGCAGGATGCAGCTGATCCATGATTCTCATCATTGATGTTTCTCTCTCTCCCTCTCTCTTCCTCTGTGAAATCATACGAGTATGTTAAAAAAGGAGCGAGTGGCTTGCCAGTTGGCCAGCTCCTCAGGGTGGCCTGGTGGGTCTGAGGGTGGCTCACATCCCCTGGCTGGTAGCTTCAGGCCTTGAGCAACCGTGCTGTGCAGTCTGAACCCTGGTCGCAGTTTGCCATGTGTGCCATAAGATACCATCACTTGCGCGTGTGCCAAGGCTTGGAAGCATTGCCGCCTCGTAAGGGCAACATCCAGGGCCTGAGAGGTACCCACACATCCAGGGGGAGAGCACCAGGCTGCGTGGCCCTTCATGGCTCAATCGTTGAACAAACACCCCATCCAGCGCCCTTGACTGTTGGCCACTGTACTTTCGGCTATTGGGGGGGCGGGCCTTGGGGAGACCCCAGACCCCTCCTTAGAGAATGGATGGTCTTGTGGAAAGAGAAGCCCCATGTGGCTGGAGCCAGGAGAGGTGGCCGCCCTCGCTGTTCTTCCTCAGGCACGTGTTTGCAAACCGAAGGGCGGACGGTGTTTGTGCCCACGTCCCCTTCCAGCTGGGTGACCAGACTCCCGCAGACTCCAGCGCCCGCCTGCTGAACGGGGGCCTGGGGCCTGGGAAGTCTGCTCTCTTTCCTGGGGTTCCGCCCACACGGCGACACGTTAGTGGCACGTGCTATGGGTCACCCCTGCACAGGCACAGTAAGCGACTTCCCTCCCTCAGTCACCCAAGATCATCTATTAGACTCACTCTTCAGAAGACTTCTATTTGAGCCCTGGCTGGGTTGCTCAGTGGTTGGAGCACAGTCCCATGCACCAAAAAGGTTGCGGGTTCGATCTCCGGTCATGATGCCTTTGGAGGCAACCAATCGATGTTTCTCCCTCCCTCCTTCTCCCCACTTCCTCTCTAAAATCAATAAACATATCCTGGGGTGAGGATTTAAAAAAAAAAAAAGATTTTTATTTTATTTTGAAAAATCTCAAACCCACAGAAAAATTGAAAGGATGGTACAGTGAGCACCCATATACGAAGGCCGGCTTTCAAAACAGCTCCCCTTGGCAAGCATTCAAAACCTGGCCGAGGTCTGAATTAATTCACCTTTATCTTAATATATGACTTAGGAATACTTGGCCCTCGTGGTTACCTTGGATGTTCACCCTCTCCCTGCCCAGCCCAGCACCCTCTGGTGTGCCTAGCTCACAGTGGGCATTTGCCGGAGCTGTGGGTTCAACAGCAGAGACGGCGCTGTGGGTGCTGGTGGGGCCTCAGGCAGTGACTTCAGGAGCCTCACTTTGCCCGTCTGTAAAATGGGGGTAATAATAAAACAGCTTCCTGGGCGTTGGGGCCGTTAAATTAGGTGATAGACAGGAAGCACTTCCAATACGCCTGGCATATGGAAGGCGCTTCACAGGCATCGGGACACTTCAGTGCATTCGGAATCACCTTTGCTTGCGTGGCTGCACGTGACTCGTTTGGCCCTGAGTTCACGCATCCCCGGAGGCCCAAGGAAACTTAGTGATGGGGACATCCTGGGGACAGTTGCCATCTTCGCGGAGAGTCTCCAGCCATGCTTATTAAAAAGACATTTGGAGAGAAAGTGGGTTTTTCCTTCCCATTTGCAGCCTGGCTAGTTTGCTGCCCTGCTGACAGAACATGTTGGAGAAAAAGAACTCGAATTTACTTTCTTTTTATTTTTTTGTTAGTCCTCGCCTGAGGCTATTTTCTCCATTGATTTTTAGGGAGAGTGGGAGAGAGAGAGGGAAGACAGAAATATGATGTGAGGGAAACACAGCGATGGGTTGCCTCCTGCATGAGCCCTGACCAGGGCCCAGGCCGGGGGGGGGGGGGGGGGGAGCCTGTAACCGAGGTACGTGCCCTTGACCGGAATCGAACCTGGGACTCTGGTCCACAGGCTGGCGCTCTATCCACTGAGCCATGCCAACTAGGGCTACTTTATTTTTTAAAAATATATTTTTACTGATTTCAGAGAAGAAAGGAGATGGAGAGAGAAAACATCAGTGATGAGAGAGAATCATCGATCAGCTGCCTCCTGCGCGCCCCCCACTGAGGATAGAGCCCACAACCCGGGCCTGTGCCCTTGACCGGAATCGAACTGTGACCTCCTGGTTCATAGGTGGACGCTCAACCACCGAGCCGCGCTGGCCGGGCTATATTTACTTTAAAGACAGCCAGGCTCAGCTCTGAGTCCAGGGTCACACGGGAAGGGGGTGCAATCCCGGGAGTGTCCCCGTGTGACAAGCCGGAGAGGCCTGTGGACCCTCCAGACAAAGCTGACTGGGTTGTTCCTCACAGGAATGGCCGGGGGTGGGCGTTTTAAGAGCCAGAGGCTTTGACGGCTGGAGTATCTGACCTTGACATTGTGGTGTTTCTGCCACATAATTTAATTAACTCGTGATGCTGGCCCAGTGCCAGAAAGTCAACCGTCCTGACAGCCTTTGGAAGCCACCTCAGTCCCTTTGAAGTTCCCCTCCAAAGGTTGAGGACAGCCCCGACGGAGCGCGGAGATGGCGCTGGGCTGCGGTTACAGGGACGGCACTGGCCGAGCCACCTGCTGGCTGTCACAGCGCTGGAGGCGGCTGCGGTTTCTGAGCCCTGACCGCCAAAACGGCTCCTTGAGGAAGAACAGCTCATCCTCCCCGGGGGCAGCACACGCAGGTCTCCTTCTGTGCCTTCTCCCCATGACGTGTTCGCTTCTTCCCCGGCTCTGCTCATCGTCATGGCTTGGAGCTGCGCACAAGAACATACTTTAAAATACATTTTATTAATTTTTTACAGAGAGGAAAGGAGAGGGATAGAGTTAGAAACACCGATCAGCTGCCTCCTGAACACTCCCTACAGGGGATGTGCCCGCAGCCAAGGTACATACTCTTGAACGGAACGGAATCGAACCCGGGATCCTTCAGTCCGCAGGCCAACGCTCTATCCACTGAGTCACACCGGTTAGAGCTGGAATATTCTTTTAGGTGGTGGATTACATGCTATTAAGTCTTGGGTTGATGGACTAGAGTGCTTAGGGGATTTCTCAGTGCTTGGCCACAATAATCTGTACCAAACCACTCCTAAACGGAGTAGTTTACATCAACATGCCTTTTCTGTCAGTGAGCATTCATTTCTCACGTGTCTGTGGGTCGCCTGTGCTCAGCTGGGCTTGACTCCATGTGTGGGTGGGTCCATTCTGCTCCATGCATCCCTCATCCTCCATGGGTGAGTGGCGACCTGGGACATGTCCTTCTCATGGGTAGAGTGGAACCAAACCCTAAGTCCTAGACCAGAGCGCTCACACCGTGACATCCACTTACATGCCACTGGCCAGGGGCATCCTGTGGCCTGAGCTCAGTGGAGGGCGGAGGTGTCGCAGAGTCCTATGGTAAAGGGAGTAGATATGGGGCAAGGAGAAGCAATCGGAAACAGATGCTTCAAACTAACACAATGTATCTCTAGCTACGACGTTTATATACACCAATACATATATCAAACGCTAGAACTGCCTCGGCTGGAGTCTTCTGTTTTAGATTAAATTTAAATAAATCCATGCACTAATTACACATCAGCGTCCCTGAGGTGGTTTATTATGGGGCCAGAGGCTTCTGGGTCATGGCCACCAACCTCAGGAAACCTGGGCAGATGGACCACAAGCCATCCCAGTGCTGAGCGAGACCGTGATGGGTGCCCTTCCCCAGCCTGAACTTCCGGTGCAGGGATGGTGTGGGTGGGAGAGACCTGGAGACCCCAGGCCCAGCGAGTGACCTTGCTGGCCGGGCAGGCCTTTTGGTGACATGGATCTGGGGCAGGACCCAGGAGGTGCCTTCACTGAGTCTCACCCTACTGCCCACTAGATCTATAGCCGGTCCCACCGCCACCCGCCAGAAGGTCGTTCCTGCATGTGCTGTGTAAGGGCTTCTATGGAAGATTCCAGCCCCTCCTGCTGCTCCCCGTCCTCTAGTCCTGCCCTGCCTTGCGCCTGCCTCCTGAGTCCTGTGGGCGGGCCCCGTCAGTGTCTCCAGAAAGTGATGATGTGGAAAAGCCTTCCTTCCATGAATCCCTCCAAGCTGTGCAGTCCGCCAAGTGCAGGAACCCGGCCCTTCCCTCCGGAGGGAAAGCTGTTCGCTTGGTTCCACTGGCTAATGGCACCTGATCGCCTTTGCCCGGAGCCATTTCCCGCGAAGGAAGCCACGGTCTGAAAATTCCAGGTGGCCGCCTGGAGCTCCGTCTTGGGAGCAGAGGAGGCGGCGTGGGGCGAACGCCTAATGGCGGGGCCTCGTGGAGATTCAGGCCATCTCTTATTTGGGGGGACTGGCTCCTGGCTCCAAAGGTGTTCGAGGTGACCCGGCTTCTGTACCTCATCCTAGCCTGGCCTTGGCGGGGGACCGCCGCATGCGGTCGCCTCAGACCAGCTCGGGCTCTGATCTCCCTCTTGAACTTCACCACGCCTGACCCTCCCTCCGCGTTCTTTGCTGCTCTCCATGTAAATCTCTCCGCGGCTGTCCCCCGGAGAACCTTCCGAGCCTTCATTCCCCATTAGAGGATAATGACGATGATGATGATATACTTTTTATTGCATCAAAATAGCTGTACAGAACAGTGCGCATGTCATAAGGGTAGGGCTTGGTGAACCCACTCCTATGGCCGGTACGGAGATCAGGAAACAGCATCACCCTCCCTTCCTGGCACTGTGGCCCCAAAGATAACGGCTGTCCTCACTTCTAACAGCCGTGAAGAGCGTTGCCTGATTTCGTACTTTATTATTTTTAAAATACATTTTTTTAAATTTATTTTTAAAATATATTTTATTGAATTTTTACAGAGAGGAAGGGAGAGGGAGAGAGAGAGAGCTAGAAACATCGATGAGAGATAAACATCGATCAGCTGCTTCTTGCACACCCCCCACTGAGGATGTGCCCGCAACCAAGGTACATGCCCTTGACCAGAATCAAACCCGGGACCCTTGAGTCAGCACGCTGACGCTCTATCCACTGAGCCACACCCGTTAGGGCTGATTTCGTACTTTATAGAAATAGGCTCTGCAGTATGAAGTATTTCTGTGTCTGGCTGAGCTGCTCTTAAGATCCTTGTGCTTATAAGACCCATCCGCACTGTGCGCCATGTGGCTGTGGTGTCCAGCTGTGCCTACAACACATTTCCCTTCTCTGCCGTGGTCCTGTTGATGGGCATTGGGGCAGTTTGGCTTTAGGGCGGTTACTGATCTCGCTGCTATGAACACTTGTGGTGAAAGGACCGACACATTCTTGCCGGGGCTGTATACCCACCAGTGGAATCATTGGGGCTGTAGGTGGGGCCTGTGTCAGTTTGAATAATAGTGCCCGAATGGCCGTGCCAATGTGTGTTCCACCACAGAGCATGAGAGCGCTCCTTGTCAGCACTTAGAATTTGCTTCTCTCACTTTTAGGCACTCCACAGAGCCTGTTAGATGGCAAGCTCTGTGAGGGCAGAAACAAAGTCTTTTCCTTCCTTGAAAATTCTCCCAGGTGTCTCCTACAGAATCATCCCGGGAAAATGCTAGCTGGTGTCCTGGCAGATGAAAGCATATGGTTTTCTGTTCATTTCCAAGAAAATCTGAGATTGGGTCCTTGATCCTTCATGACAACAGGTGTTGGAAACTGAGAAAATAAAGATTTGGATCAAGCCTCAAGGCCCCCCTTTCCCTGCCCCCCCTCCACCTGGTCCTACTCTGGTTTCCAGGCAACCCGATGCTTCCCCACCACCCACCTGCGACCTCCTGCTGGCTGTGCCCTGGGAGGCAGCCTCAGCCCTAGGCTCCCAGCAGGACTGACCTTGCGCGCAGTGACACCCCGCTGCAGGCACACTTGTTCCATGGCCACTCGTGTCCTCTGAAATGAGTGCGCTCTCCTGGGCGCTCCTGTGAGTTATTAGAGGGCCGGACCGCAGGGCCCCAAGGTGTTGGCACATCTTGCCCACAGTGCTGCCCACAGCGTGCTCACTGATTGGCCTCCCTGGTGCGGGCGGAGCCACACCACATGCCTGGTGATGACACGCGTGCATGAAGCCTTAGGAATCCACGACAGGAGGTCCCATGGACCGTGGAGGCCAGGAGAGGACTCCTGCTCTGAGTGACTAAGAAGAGCACACCACAGGCTGTCCGTCCCCTCCAGCTCTGTGCCTGTTTCCCGTCTGTAAATTGGGGGTAATGAGGTGCCCTCTCAAAGTGTCTCCATGGGGATGGAATGAGGGGTCTGGCACTGTGGGCCCCTAGTATGTTGGTCCTCACATGTCAGGGGTTCGCATAACCAGGGGGAAGAGAGCCTGCCCCCTCCCCCCCCACTACCCCCGCGGAGTTGCCTGGAGGCTGAGATCTGGAGGAGGTGGAGGGGGTGGAGGGGATGGAGGGACAGCCTGCTCCAGGGGTGGGTGGGTTCTACGTGACTGGCTGGTTCTGCCCCCAGGTCTGGACAGCGAGAGAGCTTCCACCCCCACCCCACCCCCACATGACCCTCCTCCAGCCTCCCGCCACCTCCCCCGTTCCTCCTGACTGCTTCCATCTTCTCCACCCGGCTCTGCCTTCTCGCACCTGCCTGGCCCAGCCCCGCCACTTTCATATGCCCACCTCCTCATTGGGGCCAAAATCCCCATTCTCCTATGTGACCCTCCCCCTTAATTGTCCAACCCTGGGGGAGAGGGAAGACCTCTTGTTTAGGAGGCCAGGCCTCAGGAGAGTGACTTACCCTCTCTGTGTCAGCTTCTTCACCTCTGAAGGAGGGTAGTCACCGTGCCTGAGTGACTATCACGAAGATTAAATCAGGGAATGCAGTAAATACACGCATTGTGCTTAGTAGGTGCTTTCTAAATGGCAGCTATTTCTCTAGTGATTCTATGCTGTGTGTCCAGAAGGTGTTTGATTCATCAACACCTGCGGATTTTTAAAAGATATATTTGTATTGATTTTAGAGAGGAAAGGAGAGGGGAGAGAAACATCCATAAGGAGAGAGAGCCATGAGTCAGCTGCCTCCTGCACGCCCCACACTGGGGATGGAGCCCATAACCTGGGCCTGGGCCCTGACCGGGAATTGAACTGTGACCTCCTGGTTCCTAGATCAGAGCTCAACCTCTGAGCCACGCCAGCCAGGCTACATCTGGGGATTTGACTGATATAGGTATAGGTGGCTGCTTGGCCTTAGAGGACAAAGAAAGAAACGGGGCCCTCTTTCTTAATGATTCAGAGAGAGAGCCCCCTGTCCCCACCCCTCCTGAGAGGCACGTCATGCTGAGCCTCAGAATAGGACACACTTTCCTCTGAGACTTTTGGATGGCAACCTTTCTACAGGATGTTGCAGTGAGGTGTATCAGTCTTTGTTGCTGTGTAACAAACTGCCCTAAAGCTGGCTTGAACAATAATAGCTGCTTCTTCCTCACCCTTGGGCGGTTGGCTAGGCTTACCCCGGCGCTGGCTTCACGCAGGTGGCAGTGGGTGGCAGCTCATGGCTGCGGCTCTTCTCTGTCGCCTTGCTTCCCTGGTACCCGAGGCTGGTTCCTTTCCTGGCTGCTCAGCACCGAGAGGGTGAAGCAGGGAGCTGAGGGCTGAAGGCTCTGCTTCAAAAGTTACACTGTGTCACCTCGGCCACATTCTGTTGATCTGAGAGAGTCACCAGGGCAACCTGGATTCCGGGGGCGGGGACACAGATTCCACCGTGTTAGTATGCTTGGGCTGCCACCACAGTACCACAGGCGGGTACTGTGGTAAACAACAGAAATGGTCCTCACTGGTGTGGCTCAGTGGATAGAGCGTCGGCCTGTGGACTGAAGGGTCCTGGGTTTGATTCCAGTCAAGGGCACGGACCTTGGCTGCAGGCACATCTCCAGAGGCAGCTGATGGATGTTTCTCTCTCATCGATGTTTCTGACTCTCTGTCCCTCTCCCTTCCTCTCTGTAAAAATCAATAAAATATAATTTTTAAAAACAAAACAAAAACAGAAATGCCCTGCCTCATGGTCTGGAGGCTGGAGGTCCAAGATCAAGGTGTCAGCAGGGTTGGTTCCTCCTGCGGCCTCTCTGCTTGGCGTGTAGACGGCCGCCTTCTCGCTGTGTCCTCACATGTCTTCCCTCTGTGGGTGTTTCTGTGTCCTCATCTCCTCCTCTTCTTTTTTTTAATATATATTTTTATTGGTTTTTTTACAGAGAGGAAGAGAGAGGGATAGAGAGTTAGAAACATCAATCAGCTGCCTCTTGCACACTCCCTACTGGGGAAGTGCCCACAACCAAGGTACATGCCCTTGACCGGAATCGAACCTGGAACCTTTCACTCTGCAGACCGATCGATGCTCTATCCACTGAGCCCAACCAGTTTCAGCTCATCTCTTCCTCCTCCTCCTCCTCCTCTTCTTCTTCTTCTTCTTCTTCTTCTTCTTCTTCTTCTTCTTCTTCTTCTTCAATATATTTCATTGATTTTTTACAGAGAGGAAGAGAGAGGGATAGAGAGTTAGAAACATTGATGAGAGAGAATCATCGATCAGCTGCCTCTTGCACACCCCCTATTGGGGTAACCAAGGTACATGCCCTTGACCGGAATCGAACCTGGGAACCTTCAATCCGCAGGCCGATGCTCTATCCACTGAGCCAAACCGGTTTCAGCAGCTCATCTCTTCTTATGAAGACACTAGTCACATCGGATTAGGGTCCACTCGAATCACTCCACCTTAACTTAATTACCTCTTTAAGGACCCTATCTCCAACTACAGTCACATTCAGATGTAGCACTTCCACCTAGGGTTAGGACTTCCACATATGGATTTGGGGGACACACAGGTCAGCCCATAACACACCCCCTTGGTGTGAAGAACTGCAAGGATATTGTGGCCAAGTTTAAGTGACTAAGATTGTCCAGTGCGCGACCATAGTATGTGCTCAAACCCATCAGCTTCTAGAATTACTATTCTTGCTCGTTTATCACCAGCCCATTGGGAGGCCAGCCTCCCCTGCTTCCCCCCTCCCCCCAATGCCTCCTTCGCCCACGCAAACCCCTCCATCTTCCATCTGACTGACACTGCCTCCGAGATGAGGGAGCATGCGTGCTTGTTCCCATAGCGCCTGCCTTATACAGAAGGCCCTCCCCTAAGCATCTGTAGAATTGCATCCATTTCAGAGTCCTCGTGGTCCCCTTAAGCCCCAGCTCAACAATTCTCCTGAGGCCTCAAATCCCCAAGTCACAGAGCCCGTGGGGATCGGCGGGTTCCCCGAGCACAGCTCTCGGTGCATATCACCCCCAGTCTGGCCCACAGCGGCCCTTCCTTACACGTGTGCCCTCAGAGGCTCCGTTTTGACATTGAGCTTGACTTTTTATCTGCTGTAGATTGGTGGAAGGATGGTGCTAGGAGAGAGGCAATATTTTTGCTCTCCCTTAACACTCTCTCTCTCTCTCTCTCTCTCTCTCTCTCTCTCTCTCTCTCTCACACACACACACACACACACACACACACACACCAGGGAGCTATCCCACACCCCTGCCCGAATTTCCTCCCAGGCTGTGGCCCTGCACTTCCAGAGCCAGAGAAGTGAAGGAAAGGAAGACACAGCTGCCTGGCCAGTGTGGCTGAGTGGTTGAGCATAGACCTCTGAACTAAGAGGTCACGGTTCAATTCCCTGTCAGGGCCCAGGCCCAGGTTGTGGACTCCATACTGGGGGAAGGGGGGCATGCAGGAGGCAGCCCATCCATGACTGTCTCTCATCATTGATGTTTCTCTCCCTCTCCCCTTCTTTCTGAAATTAGTAAAAATTTAAATAATAATAATAATAAAGACAGCTGCAGATTCGGCCACCGCTGGAGAAATGAGACTATGAGGGAGGAAACAAGAAATGGCATGGGCTTTAGCGAGATCTAGCGCGCTGTGATTGGTGGCTCTGATGGGCACATGGTGCAGCTCAGGGCCATGGAGGGGTGCCCTCGAGGGGGGAGAGGCAGGTTTATGCGGACGGAGGATTTTTCCAGAGACTGGTGGCAGGAAAGGACCAAACAGGGTATTTGAGCCCGGCCAGTGTGGCTCAGGGGTTGAGCGTTGACCAGGTCAGGGTTTGAGTCCTGGTCAGGGCGCAGGCCCGTGTTGTGGGCTCGATCCCCAGTGTGGGGCGTGTAGGAGGCAGCCGATCCATGATTCTCTCTCTTCATGGATGTTTCTCTCTCTTCCTCTCCCTCTCCCTCTTCCTCTCCTTTCCTCTCTGACATCAATACAGATATATTGAAAATAAATAAATAAAGTTGCCGTTTGACCCACAGTGGCCATTGTGGCCGTCTGGAACGGTCCATAAAGGAAGGTCAGTGAGTGTCCCAGACTCCAGGCCTTGGAGTTGCCTGGGGCTGAGGAAGGAGGTCAGACATGCTAAGCGCCATGCTGTGGCCAGAGGCTCCTGCCGCGTCGGGCAGGTCTGCTGAGCCAGACCGTGTTTTCCAAACAGTCTGGCTGGCCAGGCAGCTCTGGCGGCGGTGGCAGCCACAGGCTGTGCGACAGCGGCCTGCGGGCCTCCGAACAGCACGCTCCCCGCGCTCCGCACCCACGCTGCCCGGTTCTGAGGGAGCTAAGCCCTGGTGACAGGGGAGCTGAAATGCCCAGGACGGGCGGCCAAGGGCGGCCAAGAATATGCAGCCATGGGCCTGACCACAAGCCAGTGGACGCCCGCGTGGCAGCCGCCCTGGGCCTCCAGGCGTGGGAGGAGGGAGCCCATGGCACGCAGTGCTCCACGAGTCCCCAAGCTGGGATTGTGTGGACATGGAAGCAAGAAATAATGTAAAGTAACATTTTTCAAAAGCCAGCATGCCTAGCCTGCTCTCAAGGAATATATGATCTGAGGAGAGAGCACACTCCTGCCAGGAGGGACACAGTGTACAGTCCAGATAAAAGCAAGGACAGCCAGCCCCGGCCAGTGTTGCTCAGTGGTTCGATTCCCCGGTCAAGGGCATGGGGAATCCTGCCCTTGACCGGGGAATCGAACCACGTACACCCTGGCCAGGTTGCATCTGGCCAGAGTGTATGTGGGAGGCAACCAGTGGATGTGTCTCTCTCACATCGATGTTTTTCTGTCTGTCTGTCTACCTCTCTCTCCCACCTCCTTCCTTCTCTTCCATTCTATTAAAAAAAAAAAAAGTTGAAAAATTTTTTTGTAAAAGGCAAGGACAGCCCAGCGGGGTGTGGCTCAGTGGTTTAGCGTTAACCTAGGAACCAGGAGGTCAGGGTTCGATTCCCAGTCAGGACACAGGCCCGGGTTGCGGGCTACATCCCCAGTGTGGGGCGTGCAGGAGGCAGCTGGTCCATGATTCTCTCTCCTCACTGATGTTTCTCTCTCTCCCTCTCCCTTCCTCTCTGACATCAATAAATATATAGAGAGATTGAAAAGGCCTTCCCTGGTGATGAGACCTCCCGGCCACACTGCCTAAAGACACCCCGCGGCCGCTTGCCCGCTGAGCAGCGCCATCCCCTGTGCGTGGAGCCTCTGAGGCTGTCTTCTCTGTTTGCTTCTGCTGACACCTGTCTCCGGGAGGATCGGGACCTTGTGGGTCCTGTTCTCTGTGGGGCTGGCACCCAGGACGGGGCTTGGCACAGAGAGAACACCTGTCGCAGATGCGATGACCCCGGTGAACTAATTATAGACTTAATGATGGATCGCCGGGACGGGTGAGGCCGGGAGTGGGGGGGAGGCAGGGCGGGTGCATTGAGGGGGTGAAGCCGTGGGAAGATGTGTTGGGGGAAGTGGGGTTTGAGTAGCCCACAATGAGAAGTCCAAAGGCGGGGGGGGGGGGGGGGCAGGGGGAGGGGCACGGCCAGCTCCAGGCAAGGCCCAGATGTGGGCAGGGGCGGGAACAGAATTCAAGAGCCAAGGTGAGGAGGGCTCTGTAGTGACAGCTGGGGGGCTCCGTGGTCCTGGCTGCAGGGATCCCTGTAAGCCAGCGGATTCCTCCTCCTCCCCCTCCCTCCCCCCCTCCTCCCCCTCTCAACCTGGAATCCTGCTTATTCCGTAGTGCTCCCACCGCGGAGCCCTGGCCCCTCAGTTCTCTTCCAGAAATCTCTAGCCTCGCCCCTCACCTCCTTAGAGTCTTCGCTCCTGTCCCACCTTCTCCCAGGGGCCTCTCCTGGCCCTTTAACCCCGCCGCCGCCTCCCCACCTCCCGCCTTCCTGCCACCCCTTACCTACTTGTTTCTCTTTCCGCAGCGCAGAGCCCAGCTCTGTTTACCATCCATCTCTCTCCCGCCGGAACGCGGGGGCCCGGGGGCAGTCCATCTTTGCAGGAATGGAGGCTGCGGGCCACAAATGGACTGCAGAGCGGCAGGGGGCGCGTGGGGAGACCAGTTAGGAGGTCACAGCCATGGCCTAGGCTAGGGGAGAGCTGGCGCTAGGCAGGCGCCGGAGGCACAGGAATGTATATACGACTCCTCCAGCTGTGCGGGGGGGGGGGGGGGGGGGGGCGCGCAACGACACACACACACACACACACACACACACACACACACACATGACACACAACAGAATTGGGGCCCAGCCTGTGTGGCTCAGTGACTGAGCATCGGCCTATGAACAGGAGGTCACAGTTCGATATCCAGTCAGGGCACATACTCAGTGGGGGGCGTGCAGGAGGCAGTCGATTGATGATTCGCTCTCATCACTGATGTTTCTCTCTTCCTCTCTGACATCAATTAAAAAAATACATACATATATATATATATAGTTTTAAAGACAGAAACCAGAATTGGGGGGTGGGTCAGGTTGGAGGGGTGAGGCACTTAGAGAGGGTCCTGAGTGCCAGCCGGGTGGGGTGGTGGGGACCGGGGTGCAGGGGCCAGGCATGCGCCACACAAGGCCGTGCCTGCTTCGGGGAGAGTGAAAGTCCAGTTTCATTGGAGTGGAAGGTGCGAGAACCGACAGGATGGGGGTCTGGCCGGTGCAAGGTGCCTCCCATCCACTCACTGTGAGGCCTGGGCTGCGGGCAGGGCTGCGGGGAAGCTGCCCAGAAGCCTCGGCTTCGCATCTCTGCCCGAGGGTGCTCCCCACCACTGGCCTCTGTCACTCGCGGAGCAGGACATGCGCTCCTGCTCAGGGACTTGACCCTGTGCTCGCCGCCCCCCTCCAGCCCCGCCACCCCAGCCTCCCGCTCGCTCGCTCGCTTGCAGCCGGGTCTCCTGCCGGAGCTCATGTGCAGCGATAAACCTTATTCTTCCCCAGTGTGTTTATGTATTTTTTATTTATTGTATTTTTTATTTTGTTAACATTTTATTGAAGTGCAGCAAACAGACAGAAGTGTGTAAATCCTCAATGTGCAGCTTGATGAATGTTTACAAGCTGAGCGTGCCCGTGCAGCCGCAGCCAGCTTGGGAGGCAGCGCACCCGCCCCCCGGAAGGCCCTGGGGCGCCCCCTCCCCGGGCTGTGTGCCTCCTGTCCCCCTTCCGACGCCTCCCGTTGGCTCTGCCCGCTTTAAAATGTCATGTAAATGGAACTCCTCGTGCATTTTTCTCTCTCACCAGGTCACTGGTTTCCTGGAAAAGAGGTAACGGGAGCAGCCGGATGGGAGGGTGCTGAGGGCCGGGAGAAGAGCTGGACAGTTCGTGCGCGCCCAGGCCAGCCACTATCCCCAAGCCTGCCGTGGTCACCAGCCGGATGCTCAGGGCATGTGCTTGGCGGCGGCCTTCCTTTGTGTAATTTCATTCCTGGATGCGCCCATGTGGCTGTATATGTTTGCATTTAAATCTGCTCTCTAGTCCAGCCGGCGTGGCTCAGCGTTTGAGCGTGGACCTATGAACCAGTAGGTGGTAGTTCCATTCCTGGCTAGGGCACAGGCCCGGGTTGCGGGCTCCATCCCTGGGAGGGGGCGTGCAGGAGGCAGCCGATCCATGCTTCTCTCTCATCATGGATGCTCCTCTCTCCCTCTCCCTTCCTCTCTGGAATCTATATAAATAAAAACTGTCCTTCCAGCTACCTCCCGCTCGAGACCAGTGATGAGGGCTGTGCCTCGGTGGCCCTCTGGCCTGTGGATCCTTCGAGAAACCCTTGCCGGTGTCCTGCCCCGCCCAGCAAGGTGTTTGCTAAGCATGGTGCTGGGTGTGCCCGAGGCTGACAGGGAGCAGGTGCGGTCAGGGAGGAGGGGAGTGAGCCTGGGGCTGGGGCTGGGGCTGGGGCTGGCTAGGTGAGGAGAGGCTCTTGAACTGCAAGAGAGAAAGAAGATCCCACCTGAATGAGGGAGAGGGGAGGGCTGGGGAGGCATGCCTTGAGGTAAGAGGCGGCACAGGTTCCATTGTCCCTGTGGGAGGATTTCTCTCTCTCTCTCTCTCTCTCTCTCTCTCTCTCTCTCTCTCTCAGGAGGTGAGGGGTGAGGCTAAAGATTTCTGGAAGAGAACTAAGGGGCCAGGGCTCCGAGGTGGGAGCACTATGGGGAGAGAGAGAGAGAGAGAGAGAGAGAGAGAGAGAGAGAGAGAGGGAGAGAGAGGGGGGTGGAGGGGGCGGTGCAGGACAGAGCTCGTGCTTCCTGGGAACCCATTTCTCTAACAGTAATTCCCCGGGGGCTTGGTGCCAGATGGGCAGTGCTGGCTTCCGCAGGGAGGGAGGGGGCGGGGGGGGGGGGCTTAGAGCCGGGCAGAGCCATTTAATCATTTCAGAGTCTGAGAGGGTGAGTGACTGGCCCAAGGTCACACACCCCAGGGGCTGGCATTGGCGGCGGGGTTGCCGGTCCCCTCCGCGGCTTTCCATTACCGCACGCTCCCCCCGCGCCCAACAAAGAGCCCAGTGTTGCCATCGGAAGAGCTGAATTACCTCATTTCTGAAAGGCGTTATGAATTCAGTTCCATTATGTGGACGGGGGCAAAGCTGTGAGCAGGCGTGACATTATAATTCATGTCCCACTTCTTCCGCCGCTCGGTGCTGGGTTTTGGGTAGCACGGAAGCAGCCTCAAATCACTGCTGGAACACAATGGGGAGCAAAATAATAATCCATAATTGCAAACAAGGAATGGACCGTGTGATCCTATTAATTGCCTTCCCTACAAACCTTATTTTGGGTATTTTCAGAATAATTAAGAGATTAAGCTCTTATTGATGGCGGAGGTGGGTGAGCACGGAGCCCTAAACAGTGCCATCACCTCTGGCAGAATGGCCCGGTGCCACCTGCCGCCTGGGACGCCCCCAGCAGCACCGAGGGCTGGGCTCCGATCCTGCGCGTTTCCCTCTCCTGAGCTGGAACTCTGGCGATGGCTGTAAAACAAACCCCAGAGCGAGGAGGAGCCGGAGAGGAAATACTCGGCTGCGCATTAATCACAGTCCTCGGGCCCAGAGCAGAGGACAGGCTGGTTCGAGGAGAGACAGACCTAAATTATCTCGAAGATTGATCTCCCCTCCTCCGCACTCCCGGTGCCAGCCAGCAGGTCAGAGAGGCCCGCGCAGCCAGGGGAGGGAGCGGGCGAGGGGTCCCCCCACTGACCGGCGGAGGGTGCGGGGCAGGGGGTGCCCTCTCTGCTGTGGGGCTCAGGCCACAGCTGTCCCCCTCCCCGCACGGGCCACATCTGGGGAAGCTACCGAACAGAGGGGCATGCGGGACAGACGCTCTGTGTTCGTGTTCTCCAGGTCCAAATACAGTGCCCCATGAGGAGGGGCCTGTGGCGTGAGCAGAGCCGGAAGCTGGCCACAGGTGTCTGGAAAGTCTGAAAGACCGTGTGCACAAACGTTGGGCTCTAGGAATGGGGCGCTGAGTGTCCAGGCAGGAAGGCAAGTTAATGATCCTTCAAGCCTCAGTTTCCTCATCTGTGATCTGTGAAATGGGCATAAGAGTACCTTTGTTATAGGGTTGCTTTTTATATGAAATGGTCAATGCATATACTGTCCACAGCAGCTGTCAATCCTTGGGAATCCTACCTGCTGCTCTTCTAGGAGCTGAGAAAAGCTGATGGCCCTTCCGTTCCCGCAGCTCAAAATCTGTCCATCTTCAGAGGGCGGGGGGGGGGGGGGGGGGAATAACTCTTCCTGTGTCCTCTCTTCCCTGCTGTAGCTCTCCCCATGGTAGGAGCAGAGTAATTGTTATCTTTTAATATATATTAAAAGAGAGGAAGGGAGAGGGAGAGAGAGACAGAAACACCCATGATGAGAATCATGGATCGGCTGCCTCCTGCACAACCCAAAGTGGGTGGGAATGGAGCCTGAAACCTGGGCCTTGCCCTGATGGGGAATCAAACCGTGACTTCCTGGTTCATAAGTCAATGCTCAACCACTGAGCCACACCGGCCGGACTGCGTTATCAAAGCTTAAAGCAGCGAGAAAAGTTGTCCAGCAATAGTGAAGACAGCTGCTTTAGAATCTGGCCAGCGGCTGGGCCATCATTTAGCACCGGTGGATGTGCAGAGCTTTCTCAACAGAACCAGAGAGTCTGCTTGTTCTGGGCAGGCAGTCCCTCCCTTGAACTTGGCCCCATATTTTTTAAAGCTTACCTGGGAGGCAGGCAGCGCTTCATGCAGATGAAGAATTCCTGGGCTCCCATGGCGAACACGGCAGATCAGCTGAGTCCTGCTGATCCCAGAAAGAAAACTCCGTTCGCAATATTTACCGCAGCTGGTGAGTTGCCAGGACGACCCCAGAGGGAGAAGATTGGAGGATGTCTGTAGGATCTGATCCCAGAACACTTGGTTTGGGGGGACCGTGCACGTGTGTAGGAAGCAAACAGTATGCTGGACAGGAAAGAGCTCCGGTTTGGAGTCAGAATCTCCGTAGCCGAAGCCGGCTGGGTTACATGTGTATTTTGGGAAGACGATTGTAAGATCTTAAATTGCCTCAAACATCAAGTGTGAATTGTAATACCTCATCCATAGGGTGGTTTGGGGCTTATGTGAGATAACTCGGAAATGGACCTCATAAAATTACTGAAGAGTAAAGGCCTTCAATAAACAGTAGCTATTTTTTAAAAATATATCTTTATTGACTTGAGAGAGAGAGAGAGAGAGAGAGAGAGAGAGAGAGAGAGAGAGAGAGAGAGGGAGAGAGAAACATCGATGATGAGAATCATGAATCGGTTGCCTCCTGCATGTCCCACACTGGGGACCGAGCCTGCAACCCAGGCCTGTATCCCGACTGGGAATCAAACCGTGACCTCCTGGTTCATAGGTCAATGCTCAACCACTGAGCCACGCCGGCCAGACAGGAGTTTGGGTTTGTTCCAAGTGCAGTGGGAACTAGCAGGGTAGTGATATGTGGCGTTTTCAAAGCCCTTCCGAGCTGCCCTGTGGAGGATGTTGGAGGGTGAGGGCACAGAGCCCAGCTGGAATGACCCTGCATGCTAAGCCCGTCAGGAGATTTATGGTTCTCTCATCATTAATGTTTCTCTTTCTCTCCCTCTCCCTCTCCCTCTGATGTCAATAAAAATACATTTTAAGAAAAGAATTCAGCCAAAACCGGTTTGGCTCAGTGGATAGAGTGTCGGCCTACAGACTGAAAGATCCCAGGTTCGATTCCGGTCAAGGGCATGTACCTTGGTTGCAGGCACATCCCCAGTGGGAGATGTGCAGGAGGCAGCTGGTCGATGATTCTCTCCCATCGATGTTTCTAGCTATCTATCCCTCTCCCTTCCTCTCTGTAAAAAAATCAGTAAAATATATTTTTTTTTAAAAAAGAAAAGAATTCAGCCCTGACCAGTTTGGCCCAGTGGCTAAAGTGTCGGCCTTTGGACTGAAAGGTCCTGGGTTCGATTCTTGGTTGTGGGCACATCCCCAGTAGGGGGAGTGTGCAGGAGGCGGCTGATGGATGTTTCTTTCTCATCGATGTTTGTAACTCTGTCTCTCCCTCTCCCTTCCTCTCTGAAGTCAATAAAGATACATTTTAAGAAGAGAATTCAGTTTTAGGGGTGCTCTGAGACAGCGTGGCTAAGAGCACGGGCTCAGGAGCTAGGGCAGCCTAGTGTGAATCCTAGCGCCACTGCGTTCCCAGTGAGATGGTCTGTAACCTCTCTGTCTAGTTTCCTCACCTGTAAAACGTGGATAATAACCTGCCGACCTCATGGGGTGACTGTAAGGACGCAGCAGGTGAAGGGCTGAGGGTAGGGCCGCCAGCACTGCGCGCACAAGTTGCTATTGTTAGGAAGCGGGACAGCGATTGTGTAGGTGAGAGGTGGGCCCACAGGTTGCTACGGGGCTGAACCTGGAAACAATGTTTCCGTCATGGGGGTTGGAGGAGGGATGGAAAACCACGGTAGAACCCAGAGAAGAGCCCAGAAAGGGATCAGAGGCCGGATGAGAACTGCTCTGAGCAGCGTCTGGAAGCCAAGAGCAGCTCAACAAGGGGGTGGTCAGCGGTGCTGGGTGCTTCCTAGGCCAAAGGGAAGACTGAGGAATCACCCCCTTCCTGGCAACGAGAAGTAACTGGTGATCTTTCATAAAAAATAATCATAGCCGAAACCGTTGAGGGGTCCAAGGTTTGATTCTGTTCAAGGGCATGTACCTGGGTTGCAGGCACATCCCCAATGGGGGGAGAGGAGTGCAAGGGGCAGCTGATTGATGTTTCTAATTTTCTATCCCTCTCTCTTTCCGTAAAAAATCCATTAAAATATATTTTTAAAAATAATCATAATAAATATATATATTTAATTGATCTCAGAGAGAGGAAGGGAGAGGGGAGAGAAACATCCATGAGGAGAGAGAATCATGGGTGGGCTGCCTCCTGCATGCCCCCCACTGGGGATGGAACCCACAACCCGGGCCTGTGCCCTGATCGGGAAATGAACCCTGACCTCCTGGCTCATAGGTTGTCGCAGAGTGGCCAGCAAGGCTGAGGCATGGGTTGAAGAGTGAGCTAAGTGATGTATCTATACAATGAAGACCCATCTCGTGTGCTGATAGGAGGTGATCTGTAAGATATAGTGTATGTTTCACACGTGAGGCACAGAGCAGCTTATGCACTGTGCTCCCGTGTTTGAAAATAAAATGAGGACATGCGTCTGTACAGGGAGAGCGGTGTGTGTGTGTGTGTGGGGGGGTGCTCCGCTGTGGTGTTAAGGATGTTTAGTGCACACACAAATAAACATGTTTACATCTCCCCTACTTTGTTTGGACACAAACTGTAACATGCCCACATTGTACCGTATTATACATCCCCATTCATGCCTGCACCTTATGTCCTTCCCGTAACAATGGATCTCAGCGGCCATTCCACATCAGCACACAGAGCAGATCTTTATTTTTTAAATAGCTGCAGAATATTCCTTTGTGTGCATGCACCATCAACAACATTGCTGGGCATTTAGGCTGCTTCTAATCTTATGCTGTTACAAAGTTGTATTTATGCCAATGTCTCAGAATAACTTCCACACGCTGGTCTGTAGCGTGCACACCAGGTTAGGGAATAGAGGTGGCCCGTGGATGCAGACACCTCTTTTGAGAACAGCTGTGCAAGGAGCAGATAAATAGGGAGCCGGGGAGGAGATGTGGGGTTGAGGAAGGGCAGCTCTAAAGATGGGAGATGCCTCCAGGGAATAAATACACAGTCATTCAATACAGGGTGTGGTGGGGGAGGGGGCGGCAGGAAGAGCCTGTGGGTCACGTTGTAGCAAGTGTGGAAGAGATCTTTCCACGGGCAGGCCCTGTGCTGGGTGCTTTGGGAACACCAGGGGGGATGGATGGGAACACCAGGCCTTCAGGAAGGTTCCACTCCAGCAGGGAAGCTGCGATGTTTCGCAAACCAGCAACAGTATTGTTAGAAAGCGCTGCATTCTGTTAGTGAGATACAAATGTGTACAAGCTTCCCCGTGCCTGCTGGGGGAGCGTCCTCACATGTCCAGGGGTTCCCTGGGCTCCTGATTGGACGTGAGCTGGAGGAGAGAATGACATTTTGCCTGAAATCCGTAGATTTCCCCAAAGGGATTAAATGACATGCGTGACCTGGAAGGTTTTAAAGGGGGGGGGGGGGATAAATAAAAACCCAGAGAAGAATTTATATTCCTGGTGGCTTTGCTGATGGTCTTGTAAATTGTATATTTAATCAAAGGCACTCGAATGTCTTTTTTTAACTATTGAAGAGCCATTTAAATGTCAACATAAGTGATTCCCTCCCAAATAGTGCTGTTTATACATTACCTCCCCTAATAGGCCTCTAAATTGTCGGCCTATTGAAATATAAATTAAGATGATAAATAATTTGACCTTACCTGAGAGAAATAAGTGTTTACATGCGTCAAAGACGAAATTACCCCGAATATCAGGGTCCCTCAAAAGACAGCCCTTTTCCCTTGGCTGAATTCAGTAAGTGAAGCCATTTAGAGATGTCCTCGTGTGTGTGTGTGTGTGTGTGTGTGTGTGTGTGTGTGTGGAGGAAAGAGGGACATAAACAAAGAACAGGCCGCTGGTCGCCTCCCCCACCCGCCTGGCTTCCCGTTAGGCTGGGGTCGGCGCTGACCCCTCCGCGGGGAAGTGGCAGGACGGTGCGGGCTGCCCCGCTGCGCCCTGCGCGTTCTCCTCCCCCGGCCTCCCTCCCGCACCGCGGCTGGAGTTTCTAAACATGGAGTTTCCACGGGAACTTTGCCAGGCCGAGCTCGCAGCCTCCCGAGTCCCCGCAGCGGGATTCGCCAAGTCGGCGGCGCCGCACGGCCTCCGCGCCCCCTCCCCCCGGGAGCAGCTGACCTGGCCCGACTCCCGCAGCTCCGCAAAGCTGCTCCGCGGGGCGAATCACCCGACAGGGCGGGAACCCCCCACCCCCCCGCGATCGGCGCCCCGCCAGACCCTACCCCAGGCCCCGGCGGGTGGCAACCGGCGCCCTTGGCGGGGCGCGAGCCAAGCCTGCCCGCCAGGCCTGTTTGTTTGTCGCCACCGGCGCTCTGGGCCCAGGACCGGAGAACTGCCCACCCCCCGGGCCAGGGCCGAGCCTCGGGGGTCGCCGAGGCGGCGGAGGGGCGCTGGCGGCGGCGGCCCAGGCCGGGCGCGCTGGCTGCCGGCGCTGGGTTTCTGTTTTGTTTTGAAGCCGGCTTGGGGGAGGGGCGGCACCTTGTCAATGAGAAATTTCCTGTTCGCAAGACTCCGCTTGCAGAGTTTCTGTCCTGCCCTTGAACTGCCGAGAGGATCTCGGCAGTGCGGGTCCCCGAGAGCCCAGCCAGGCGCGCCCGGCGGGTGGGGGCGGGGCGCCCAGGCCCCGGGAGTCCGGCCGAGCGGGCCGACGCCTGCCCTCCGGGTTCCCGGCGCACCGCGAGCGCCGAGCCGAGCGGTGACTAATCTGCGGCTTTCGGCCTCTTGGCGCGGAGCCCAGGCTCCCCCCCGCCCCCCCGCGCCGGCCTCCGGCCCCGCAGCGGCAGGCTCAGTGGAGAGAAGCGCGCGGGCCAGCGCCGCCGCCGCGTTCCCGGGCGTGTGGGAAGCGGGTCGGGGCGGGCCGTCTCTCCCAATCGGTTTGCCTCGACCCAGGCCCGAGTGCGCGCGTGTTTCCTTCCCCGTAAGCACTTTGATCGGCGCTTCCTCCGCGCCGCCGAGCAGCCGGGGCGAACCGGAGGCTTTAACCCCCTGCTCGCTGCCCCACGGCGGGCTCCGTGGTGGGGGCGCCGCGGGGGACTCTGGTGGACATGGGGGCGATCAGTGTAGCTGGGCAAACCGGAGCCTGGAGGAGCCCGCCGGATCAGAGGAGCCTGCCAAGCGCGGAAGCGCTCCGGGGGAGAGCAGGCCGCGAGGCCCGGGGCGGCTCGTTAACGTTCAAGCCCTCCCCGGGGCCGCGCTAACCCGCCTGCCCGGCCTGGCGGGGTGCGGGCCTGAGAGGCACAGCAGGCAGAGGCTTCTGGAGGGATCAGAGGCCCCCGGGGTGTGGAGGGGAGCCTGGCCTTCACGCGCCTTGTCCGCTGGCACGTGGACGGCTCCCACCCCGAAGAGGGGGCCTGGCGCTCGCCCGCGGCCTCGCCTCTGGCCACCACTCCCGCCCGGACCGGGTTACCCGGGGAGTTAATGATTGATTTACTGGCTCCGCGCGGCCGGTGCCCTCCGCAGCTATTTGTCCGAGCTCAGGAGGTGCTGGCGAGCGGTGCAGAGGCCGGGGGCGAGGGGACGCCCGGGGAGGGAAGCCCGCTGCCCACGGGAAGGAGCGGCCGCTTGGTCAGCCCCCACGGAGCGGGGCGAGCCCGCTGGAGGCCCGGGCTGGGCGAACGGAGCATTGGGAAGCGCCACACGTAACCGGGCTGGCAGCTGGTGATTAGGCCGCCCGGGTTTATGAGTCATAATGGGCCGCCCGCCTGGCCCTCAACCTGCTGGTGGTGGACGGCGCGCCGAGGGCCGGGCGGCGGGCGGCCCCGCGCTGCGCTAGGGGGATGCTCTGGGGGGCCCGGCATGCCGAAGGCGCTGCAAGGATTTCCTCTCATTTCTCGCTTAAGGCAACACAAACACCCTAAATCAAACCGCTCCGACAACCCCGGGCTCCACACAGACACATCAATAAGGATTTCGCCTCCCGCGTTCGAACGCACTGAAACACTTGTCCTATTTTTATGCAAATGACACCACACAAATAGATCTCCCAGGCCCGGGAGCAGGGCGAGAAGGAGAGGCACCGCCGCCCCAGCCCGGAGGCTGCGAGAGGGGAGGGAGGCCCAGGCCCGCACCCCGGGGCCCGCGCCGGCTCAGGCGGCAGGGCTGGTACTGGCCGGGCAGCCCGCCCCGCGCGCCGTGGCTCCCTGCCAACGCCGCCAAGTCGGCCGCGTCCCCAGGCTGCCTGCAGAGGCGGATTAGGGAAGGAGCGAAGCGAGCCTGTGACTAATCGCGGGGCCTCGGACCGGAGCACCAAGGCCATGTGCGACTGACAGGATCGACACTAGCAGAGGACACGGCGACGCCTCGCTTAATTGCAGGCTTAAAAAAATTGCCGCCTGAGCAGCTCCAGCGCGGAGAGCCGCGGGCGTTCGCGCAGGATGGGGAGCGCGCGGGGGGGGGGGGGGGGGGGGGGCTGGCGCTCCCGCTCCGGGGAGGGAGGCTTGGTGTCTCCCGTATGGAGGGACCTGGCCCCCACTCTGCAGGAGTGTGGCCGAGCCAGCCGGCATTGGGCGGTCCCGCTCCCAGGCCTAAGGTTCTGACCCTCTCCCGGGGTGCCCAGGCCCCCTTTCTCGCCCTAGATCCTCTAAAGGAGGCTGTGCTCAGGGTGAGAGGTTCCAACAGACTGAACATGAAAACCCCTCACACGAACCACTTTCTTCTCTTCCCTCCCCTTCCTTCTCCACCGGCTCATACAAAGCTCCGGAGATCAAGGAGAGGGAGAGGCAGTCAGGGCCGCCCGGAGCCAGGCCAACCTGGGGGGAGCCAAACTCGGGGGTCACAGACACTCACCCCAAGCTCTCCCCCCCACCTGGGCACGGTGTTGCAGGCCCAGACCTCCTCCCTGGAGCGCTGAGGCCTCTCTGGGGAGAAGGGGGAAGCGGCGGCAGGCCTACTGGCCTGCGTGTGTGTGTTGATGGTGATGGTGGTGGTGGTGGTGGTGGTGGTGGTGTGTGTGTGTGTGTGTGTGTGTGCGTGCGCGCGCGTGTACGGGCGAGAGGGGAAGGCGGGAGGCAGAGAACCCAGCGAGAGAAGTTTCCACCACGCTCTGGTCCGCTGCTGCCAAAATCCCCGGGTCCCTCCCCGGCCGCACCGCCTGGCTTTGCCACCACAAGTTTGGTTTAACGAGAGCTCGGGACAAAAGCGGAGGCTTTCTATAGCCCCCGAAAACAAAGGGGCAGGAGACGCGGGCCGCCTCGGAGGCTGCTGGCGTAATGGTGCCGGCCCACAGCAGAGAAGAACTGCAAAAGCCGCGCGGGCGGGAGGAAGTGCGAGGCGGGAGCGCGGGGAGGCGGGCGGGGGAGGGGCGCTGCGCCATGTTTCCGTGTCACCCGCCGAGTCGCCGGCGCTGGGCTCGGCCGCCGCCCCCGCCCGCCTCCGAACCGGCGGAAAGCGTGCGATTAGCAGCCAGACGGGCGGGGCCGCCGGGCCCGCGGGGCCGCCGCACACGCTGCCCGCGGCCGGGCCGCGCCGCCCCCCCGCCCGCCGGGTAATCATCCTCCTCGCCGCCGCGCTGCGTGCTCTCTCATTAGAGCGGGGAGGCTTTTCTCTGCGCGCTCGCTTGGCTCCCGCTGGCAAAACAACGCCTTCCCCGGCCGGGCCCGGGGCCAGCGCTGCTAGGGAGGGCGGGACGGGGAGGGAGGCGGCGAGGCAGCGCCGGCAGCGCGGGTCACGTCGGCCGCCGCCATCCGCGGGCCACGGGGACGAGGAGGTTCCACGGCCCTCCCCGCGCTGGGTCCGTACCTGGTACCGGGCCCTTCGCGCGGGGGTGGCGGGGGAGCTGCCGGTGCCCCCATGCCCTACCCTCGTCCGCCTCCCCAGGCCAGAGTGGGGGCCGATTGGAGACGGGGGCGAACACAGGGAAGGCTCCCCAAACAGGTTTTGTCCCGACTGTCTGGCGGACTAAAGGCCAGGAGCTCCATCCCTGGGGAGGCGGCCCTTTGACCCTCAGAAGACTCGAGTCCCCGAGATTCGGGCGTGATCGCCAGGGAGGGGTGGCCGAGGTCCGGCCGAGTCCCGCCCCGGGCCTCGGAGCCCGTTTTCTCCCCGCGATCTGCACGCAGCAGCAGGCAGCCTCTGCCGGCACCACGCGCCCAGCTGCAGGCCTGGAGCAGGTGTTCCTGCCCGGCCGGAGCGTTGGCTCCGCGCCCCTCCCGTCCCAGCTGCGGGGCTGGCGGGAGGCGGGGGGCGCCGAGGGCGGCTGGAGGGGAATCTCACTGGAGGCGAGAAGGATCCTGCGGGCTTGGATAGGGAGAGGCCGGCCGCTGGGGCCAGAGGGATCGAGGGTGACGCGGCCAGCCCCTCCTGGAACACCCTGGGGGCCAGGGGGGCCGCTCCGCGGCGCTGGGGCTTCCGGTCCCGGTGACTGCGGCGGGGCGGCCGGGAAGTTCCCGGGGCGGCCGCGAGGAGCACCCTCCCCGCTGCCACCGCCGCGCTGCTCTCGAGTGGTGCCCGGGGAGCCTCCCGCGTGTGGCCGCGCCGCTCGGGCCGGAGTGGGGCCGGGGGCTGAGGGTGGTCCGGGCCCAGCCCCCGGCGGAGGAGGGGCGGCGGCCGAGACCCCGCGGAGCTGCGGCGCGCCTCCCCGCCCCCTCCCCGCCGCCGCCGCTGATGGCGGGCACGTGAAGCGCAGCTCGGCGCCTCGGCGCCAGCCAGGGAGCGGCCTGCCCCGCCGGCTCAGCTTACCCCGGCCCAGGAACGCGGAACCGAGCCCGGCCGGGCCCCGCAGAGCCCGCGCCCCCGCCCCACTGCCCGCTCCCGGCGGCCCCGCACCCCCTCCCCGCCCGGCCTTGGGGCCGCGCCAGACGACTGGCCCGAGGGGAACTCGGGCTGACTAATGGGTCGCTTGTGGGCCTTACGTGAGGCCGGGCTGTCAGCGGATGCCCGCTCGCTCGGCGCCTACGCCGTGGTCAGGCTCTTCGGGGAAGGGCGAGAGGAGGGGTTTCCCCGCTCCGCGGTTTCGGCTCCCCGGGGACAATCCGCCTGCCGCGGCCGGCCCCGGGCTGTAGGCCGTGCAGCCTGGCCCCGAGGCTGCCTCCCGCCTTGAGCTGCGAACCCGGGATGGGGGATGAGAAGGGGGGAGCTTGGGGCTCGGAGCCGGAGGTGGGCGCTGAGGCTGGTCCTCTTGGCCTGGGGCTCCCCGCTTTGATGTTGGGGATCTGGGGCCAGCCGCTGGGCCGGGATGAATTTCCAGGCTGCCCCGGGGGCCTGGATTCAATACCGAAAGCGCTCTCAAAACAAAGTCTTCCGGAAACCCCTTCCTTCGTGAGATCTCTGTGTGGAAAAAAGGGTTTTTATAAAACTCCCCGAGAGTCCAGCTGAGAATCCGTGGGGCTGGGGGCGTGCGGTGCCTTGTCCTTCCTTTCCAGGGGCCTGTAAAAATCAGCAGTTTCTTATTATTTCGCATTAACAGCCACTTCGTGTTGACACAGTTATATGACCCTCCCAGATAGAACTGTAGTTTCGACACCAGCGCGGTGGTAACACAAACACCCCCAGTAACCAAGAGCTTGGGGCTGGATGCAGGAGGAACCCTCCTCATGCATATCTGGTTTTATCCGGCCTCATCACACTAGGAATCCTGCCTCCCTCCCCCCATGAGAAATCCTGAGGCCCTGGAGTTGAGGTGCGACTTCTCCTGGGGAGCCCTGCCAATGGGGAGGGGGTTGCTGGCCTAGAGGAGGTGGGTTTTAAATGTCACTTCCCAATGAAAATGCTTCCCTTTAGCTTTCTTTCTTTTTCTTTTAATTTCTTTCTTTCTTTCTTTCTTTTTTTTTGATGCAGTTTTCCAAAGGAGCATTTTGGTGAGATAAGAAGTGACCGATCAAAATCGCGGAGGGGAGGTTGTAAGCAGCCGCTTCGCCCCAGCTTAACGTTATCTTATCTTTCACACTTGCGCGGCGGAAAAAAATTGGCTTATCTTCAGCCCCACCCCCTTCTCGCCTTAATTGCTAAAACGCACTGGTGTGTTAAACCTGGGAAGAGGCTGCTCGCCCTGGGAAAGGAAGATTCCAAAATGTGGGCCCTGGGAGCACAAGGTTGGCAGGGTTTATCCCCCCCCCGCCCCCTCCCCCTTCCTAGTGCAGCGCAGAGGCGCCGGTAGGGGTGGAAGGTTCCATGCCAGATTGGGGGGGGGGATTCTGGGGATGGGTCATGTGGCTTCCCTAGGCCTCACTTTCTCGGCTGTGTATCCCAGCCTCTTCCCCTTCATCTCGCCAACGCTGGCGTGGGTCTCCCATGGAGGCCTCTCGCTTTGCTTTCATCCCTCCCCCCCCTTACAGATCCCCTTTTGGGGAGGGGGGTGCGAGGCCGGGACGCACGGCCTGCTGGAAATCATTAAAATATATGCGAGTGTCTGCAAACACACTTTTAAATCATGGCGTTTCCCCTCCGCTGGTATATTTAAACTCCAGAGCTGATCTCCTCCCTCTCAGTCGTTTGTCTGTGTCACCGACAGGCCGCTAATGGCCGGGCTTCCAGGCTGTGCATTATGCATTCGCCTCCTCCCTCTGCCGCACACTGAAGGTTCTGTCAGGCCTCGGAACACAAAACACCCTGCGTCCCCCCTTGGTGGCTGGGGGCTGCCGGCTGCTAACCGGCTGGAGACGCAGGGGTGGGGGAGGTGTCAAGGGGGCCAAGGCTGAGCAGTGCATGGAGGGGGGGTCAGAGTGCCGTGGATGAGGCCTCGTGGACTCCCCAGCTCTGTGCCAACCCCCAGTTTTGTTGCTGGCTTCCATCTTCCCAAGTCAACCCTCCTCCCTACGCCACTCCCCTCTGCCCCCCGGGTTGGTGGGGGCCTCAGAGGTATTTGGGGACCGTACTCTCTATTTGCCCCAGCGAGGGTTGCTGACGGGTCTTCCAGATCCTTCTAGTCCCAGGGGTTTCTGGGGAGTGAGGAAGGAAGCCATGGTCCAAAATGCCTGGGGCTGTAGTCCGGGGTGCTGGGTCAGTGGACCAGTAGTTGATGGTCCCCCCCTCCCCATCCTGCGATTTGGTGGGCACTACCCCCAGCCGGGTAAAACCTGAGCTGGAGGCCCTTGCTACCTAAGCAGCCTGGGCAGAACATGGCAGTCGAGTTTACCTGCGGGAGCATCGGCCCCCCAGGGTTCTTAAGCTGGGACCAGGTGGAGTGCAAGACGGACCTCCCCCAGCGACCTGTGGTTATGCTTATTCGGCTGACACCCATCTGTCTGCCCAGCGGGACCCCCCCCCCCCCAGTGTAAATGGCAGTTCACCCACTGTCCCTGACTTCGGGGATCTCAGAGCCGGACACTAATCCAGCCCAGACCAGAAATTCCCAGAGGCAGCTGCCTGCTGTTACCACGTGGGGCTTGCCTTTTGGGCTCTCCTGCCCCAGTGGCCCAATAACTCTTCAAAGGCTTCCCCCATGGAGGGCAGCTACCTTCAGCTTCTCTCTAGCAAATTCCTGGGACAGGACGCTTTGTGCTTGGGAGGGTGGGCCAGTGGCGGTTTTAAGGGCCCATGGGTTCTTTTACAAAGTAACCAAGGAAGACTGTGTGTGTGTGTGTGTGTGTGTGTGATTAAATGGTTAACATTAATAGGCGGGCCCTACAGTGCTTTATGACTTAGATCCTACGCCTGTGTTACCAGCAGCCCCCCCCCCACACACACACACAATGGGGGATCCCAGGGTCCTCCAGACACCAGTGAGGACCTTACCCTGGGTGCCTGGCTGTTTCCCCAAGGCCTGGGCCTCGGCTGAAGGTGAGGAGGCCTGGGTCACCCCGCAGCTGGTCTGGCCTGGAGAGAGTGGCCGGCCTCCAGCTGCTCCCTGAAGCCCCAACCTGCCTGCCCAGTTGCAGAGCCCGGATAGAACCTGTGGCAGGAGGGTGCCGGGGAGCTGGGGGTGCGGGCATATGTTCTCACCAGGAGACCCTCCGGAGGGGTCAGGGGAGGGCGGCCCTCCGCAGCTCAATTATAATAGAAGCACCTCTTCTGTTTCTCCGCCGCCCTGCACCCCTCCCTCGCACTCGCTTGCTCTCCGCCTGCTCTGCTTCCATTGAAACCTCCCTTGACGGATGCCTGGTCTAGCGGCTGACCCCTTGGCAGCTCCCAAGGGGCGGTGGGAGGGAGCAGGCTGAAGGCCCGGGCTGGGCGCATACATGCGGCAGGCTCCGTGTGCCCCCACCTCCTGGAGCCCCTTTTGCGTGGGAACCCACGGTGAAACTGCTCTTGAGCTTTCTGCTTCTCCCTGGAACGCTTCCAGCTAACCGGGCCGATAGGAATGAACTCCCTACCCGCCCCCCCCCCCCTTCTGCCTGGAGCACCTCAGGAGAACCTCACGTTTTAATTCTCTGTGAGTCAGGGACACCTCCCCGGGGCGCCCCCCCCCCCCCTTAGGACTCCCTTAAAAAGATATTTTTTTAAAATCCCACAGAGTTGGAAAATGTGCCCTTAGAGATGGAAGAGAAACCCCTTTAATCCCACTAGCCCAACCAGGATACCTAGGAGGCGAGACTCCTGCAAAAAGGGGGTATGAAATGTGGCAAATTACGTCAAAGGCGAATTTACTGGCTTGTTTGTCTCCAGCATCAAATTTCTCCCACAGTCAGCCCTCTTGGAGGCCCCTTCACATTTACAGCGACCCCCCCCCCATTCATTTCAGCCCTCAGACTTTTAAAGTTAGACAAACAGGCCCCTTTGTCAGCCGCCCCGGGGGGCCGCGGACTCCTGGAGGCAGCAGGCTCCATACTCTCGCTTGGTTCCGGGATTTTCCAAAAATTCTGGACGGTTGCTTGCAATTCTGAACTCCGGGAAAAGCCTGTGCCTTGGGGGAGAGTCGGGAAGGCTTGGGAAGGGGAGCAAAGAAGGTTGGGCAACATTCCCCAATCGCCAGGCCAGCTCGCCAGGCCGGCCCACAGTGGCACAGTGGCCTCACTGCCTGGAACGGCGCTCGGAGAGTTTCCCCACAAGCGCCCAACTCGAGCCTTCTCGGTTATTTTAGATTTGTTTTGAATAAAAGGAGTCGCTTCAAAAAGAAATGTTGCTCCAACACACAACCAGAGGCCTTTCTCCAGCTGTGTCTGTAACTCGCATGCATTCAGTCTAATAACTTTTAATGTCTGGCCCTAAAATGTCTTTATAAAAAATAGCTTTACAGCATAATAGTCCAGGTGTCTTTCTGCTTGTTACCGGAGATTAAAAAAATGTGTGGGTTAGCTTCCAGAGACATCCACCCCCAGAAAGACGGAGGGAAAAGCGTGCGTTCCACCCTGCAGGCAGGGCCCGGGAGCAGGGGCCGAGGGCTGGTACTGCTGGCCGGGCACTGGCCCGCCTGTCTTTCACATCAGTTCTTATAAGCAGCCCTGCAGCACGAAGATCTGATTCTGCCCGAAGTTTCGGATTTCAAACGGTAGAGATGTTTCACTTCTGCTTTGGGAAGGGCTGTTTTTATAACTGCTAAGAACTAAGACAATAAATAAAATCGCACCTAACACCAGTCCCGCAGTCGGCGTCAGGTCTACATTTTAAAAGGGATCTTCTAGCTAGAGCTGGTTTTGGCCTTGACTTTGACTTAGTAATCAACTTGAGGTGCTTTTGATTATTTTGGGCATGGACACACTCCAGGGTATTTGAAAACTTTCCGTGTGGATTCACAAGGCACCTCCATTTCGGATGGATGGTCTCACGCAGCCTGCACCATCTTGTCCTGAAGCAGAGACTCCCCATTTCCAGCACGAAAAGACCCTAGTGTGCATCGGAGTGGGGTCACCTTTGGCCCGTAGTCCAGGCGATCTGGGTGCGGTGAGGCCGGTACACCCCACCCCCACCGCCACCCCTTTCCGCTAGCTGCAGGTACTGGGGCTTCTCGGCCCTCCCCAGAGGCCCTGCGCTCCGGGGAGGCCGGAACCTCGCCTCTCCGCTTCCCCCTCCCGCCTGCCTGTCCCCGCCTTCCCCCTGCGCCCCCCCCCCCCCGCCCGCCCCGCGCTCAGCGCCGCGCCGGGTGCGCTGGAGAAGCTCAATACGTGTCAATTGAATTAACTGCTGCGGGCGCGGGCTGTACGATCAGCACAACGTTACCGAGTGGAAATTTATGGGCGAATGGTGTAAGCCAAAAGTTGCTCCCTGCCAAGGAAAATAAAACGCGGGAGATAATCTCCTGAGGAGGGTGGGGGGCTTGGACAGACCCTCCAGCCCTCTGAGGTGCAAACTGTGAAATGCCCAGGAACTGGGAGGCATGCTGGCGGATCTCTCTCCTACCGTGCTCCCCCATTCCCTCCTCCCAGTGCCCCGAGGGCTGCCTCCTCCGCCCCCCGCCTTCCCGAACAATTCCCACACAATTGGAACGTCCGGGGAACTCGGGCGCGGAGTTGGGGCGGAACGGGCCCCGGTGCCTGGGGCCGTGCATTCAGGCAGCTCTGGACAGCCGAACAGGGAAGGGCTCCTCCGGGAGGAAGGGACGCCCCGGGCGGGGGGTGGGCGCCAACGGGCACTCGCCAGGCTCCGCTGGGTCTCCGAGGGGCCGGGCGGCCGGGGGAGCGCAACGCTGGTGGCAAGAGGAGGCGGCAGCGGCCGCTGTTGGGGTTTGACAGCTTTGGCTGAGCGGAGTGCGAGGCGCTTTATGGTAATTGCGGTCCTCCACTGGCCTTCTGGGTAGCGAGGGGAGTCTCGGCGCGCGGCTCCGAGAGCCGCCCCCGCCGCCCCCATCCCCCGGGCTGGGGATCTGCGGGCCGCCCTCGCCGCCGCCGCCGCCGCCGCCTGAGTCGGGCTGGGGCGCGCCCAGCCCCGGTGAGCGCAGCCAACTCGGTCCGAGCGGGGGAGGGGAGGGCCGGGGGCCAGGGGGGGCGCCACCCAAGTGGTCTGGGGTTCGGACCCCGAGAGGCGAAACGCGCCCGGCGGGGGATCGCCGATGGCGGGGGCAGCTCCGGCGCCCCTATCCTGGGGGATCAGCCCTCCGCCAGCCCACCGCCGCGGCGCCGCAGCACAGGGTGAGCGAGGCCGGGGAGCTCAAACTTGCGAGAGCTGGAGGCGGCGGGCGGGCGGTTGTCGCCCGAACGCTGCGCCTGCGGGGGGAGGGGAGGCGGCTGCTGGGAGGAAGGGAGGGAGAAAGGGCGGGTGGAGGGAGGGGGAGGAGGAAGAGGAGGGAACCGGGGAGGGGAGACGCGTTGGGATCGCGGCGTGCGGCGGCAGACGGAGCCCGGGCTCCCAGCGGCAAGGTGAGCCTGAGCTACGCTCCTCGCCGATCGCCGCCGGAGCTCGGCAGCTGCGGGGGAGACGCGCCGGAGCCCAGACCGCGACCGAGAGCGGGAGCGGAGCGAGCGGCGGCGGAGGGGGAGCCCGCGAGCCGCCAGGCGGGGAGCCCAAGCCGCGCTGTCGCCGCGCAGGGACGACTTGGCCAACACACGCTCTCTCTCTTTCCCTCTCTCCTCTCTCTCTCTCTCTCTCTCTCTCTCTCTCTCTCTCTCTCTCTCTCTCACACACACACACACACACACACACTCACATACACACACACTCACATACACACACACACCCAGCCCGAGCGGGCGCTCACGGTGATCCGTCAACATGGCGCTGGGGCTCCTGCCCGAGCGCGGGTGGCAGCAGCGGCGGCGCGGGAGCTGCTGAGCCCGGCCGAGCCCGGCCCAGCCGCGGGAGCCCGGAGGATCGCTCGGGGCTGTCGCCACCTGCCCGGAGGCTTTGAGCCCGCCCCGCCCCGCCCCCACCCGGCCCAGAGCCCACCCCTCCGCGGGGCCGACCCCGAGGGCAGCCGGCTGGCAGCAGACGGCGAGGGAGGCGAGTGAGCGCGGCGCCGCGAGCGGGTTGCGGCCAGCCGGGGACGGCAAACTTTGCCGCTTGCCACGCTTCCCCGGCGCGGCTCCATCTCCGATCGCTGCCGACGCCGCCGCACTTTCCTCCTACCCCGCGCACCTCTCCGCACTCACCCACCCGCCGGCCCTGGCTCCTAGCCGCCTGGACTCTGCTCGGGGTAGGGGGCACTTCAAAGCTCCGGATCGCCAGCTCCCGGCTGACTCCCCGGCCGGGATCTCAGGTCAGTGCCCGGAACACCTTTCCCCGGGGAGGCCGCGCGGGCGGGCGGGCGCGCCGCGGGCTGCAGTCGCCCCCCTCCCTGGGCCCCCGCCCGCTGCGGGCTGCTCTTCTGACTCGTGTACCCCGCGGAGCTTTCGCCTCGCGCTTCCCTTGGCGAAGATCGCTTTCGTTTTTATGTCTTAGCTCCAACTTATTAAAAATGCAGCCGACCCCGGCGGCCCTGCGTGGGCACCGGGGAGGGGCGCGGCGGGGGTCCTGCCGCCCCCCCGAGGGCCGGGGGGGCCGGAGCGCGCCGAGTGGAAGTTTGCAGCCTGTGTCTGCGTGCGCTGGAGCGCGGTGGCCGCGGAGCGCCGCGAGTCGTGCGCGGGCGGGGGGGCGGCTGGGCTAGAAGCTGGGAAGCTCGGCTCGGCGTTAGCTCGCGAGCAGGAAGGGGAGGGCGGCGGGTTCCCGTCTGCTTTCTTTTTCGACTCGGGAAAGAACTGTAAAAACCCCCAGCCGCCGCCGCCTCGTCTCGCCTCTCCGGGGGCGCTCGTTCCTCCTGGTGGAACTTGGCGTGTGCCTGCGCCAGGGTGTGTGGCAGGCGCCCCGGCCGCGCCGAGCTCGACCTGCTACCGCCGCCGCCGCCCAACTCGGGAGGGGAGTCCCGGGTTTTTTCTTGGCTTGCCCCAAAGCACGCATCACGTGGATTAAAAAAAAAAAAAAAAAAACTACTAGGAAATCGACCGGAGCGAGGGGTTCCGACTCGGCCTGTCCGCCCATCCGCCAGGTCAGACGCTTTTGTTTTGTAAATGTTCCTGTAAAATTGCAATCGGCGACCCCCTCCCATCCCCATCCTGCCTCGCCCCTGCGGGCTGTGTTTTAAGTTCGGAGCCCCCCCCGGGGGGGGCGGGTAGAATGTGGGGGGGGGGGAGGGCGGAGAGAAGGAGGGGGGGAGGACCTGGGCCCTCCCTGGGCAGCGGGGAGTCTGGTGGGAAGCCCTGTTGGGCGTGTGCGAGTCTGCGGCCGGAGGAAGTTGGTCCCACTCGGCGGGCGTGCGGTGTGGAGGTGGAAGGTGAAGAGGAACTTGCGCACCCGGCGGGATCCTCGCCGCGGCGGGGAGGGCGAGGCGCCGCGGAGCCGGTGCTGGGAGCAGGCGGGGGCCGCGCCGCAGAGCCTCCGCCAACTCGGGGGCTCCGGCGGCGGCGCGCCTGCTGTTTACGGAGCAGCCCCGAGGCGCCGTGTGCGATCCGGGCGGCCGGAGGCACGCGTGGTCCCCGCGGGCTTCCCGCTGCTCGCCCTCGGAGCGAGCGGGCACGTCCCCGGTCCCGGAGACGGCGGAGTCTGGCCGTGAGCAGGCCGAAGCCAGGCGAGGCTTAATTTGCCGTTAATGAATCTTTTCCAGAAAGTCCGAGATCTCCGGCTGGAGGCTAGAGGCTGTGAGTGCCCGCGCGCGAGGACGCGCGCCGCCGGCGTCTGAAGGGTGGGGGCTGGGGATGGAAGAGGGGGGGTATGTGTATTTAAAAACAAACCTTGAAAAGAAACCAGTGCGCTTCAAATAGGTATTCGCACAGCTTCTCCGTGTCTAGACTAGACAGCTCGGGGTTTGGGGTTTTCTTTTTTTCCTCCCTCTTTCTCCTTTTCTTTTCTTTTTCTTTTTTTTTTTTTTTGAGAGGCTAGGGGAGAGGTAGTGGTGTTATGTTCTAGGGCTAGCCTTTTGGAGAAAGATCTTTAAAATGGCCTGGGAGTAAAAAACGGCGAGGAAATGGCCCACTCCAGAAGGTGGTGGGTGGTGAACCCAGACAGACTGGGGTATTTCTAGCGACCTGACACTTCCTGTGGCTCTGCAAACGGACACCGCGGGTCGAAATCAATCCTTACGAGGGTGTTGGATTCGGTTTTGCCAACAGAATTGCTTGCGTGGAAGGCGCTTTAATTGTCAGCCTCGGAGCCTCCTCTACCTGGACGCTCGGAGGAGACGTGTGCTTCTCGACCCTTCCCACTCCGCCCCGGCCTGGGGTCTGGTGGAGGCTTGGCGCTGCTGGCTCTCGTGTTTATTTGGGGCATGCTTTCACCGCGTGGAGGAAGTAGGGGGGGTTGATTAATATGCCGTCCAGGTTTAATCCGAGCCGGCCTTCGGTGTGCCCGAGCGCCGCCGCTAACCTGGGCCGCCTGGGGTGGTGCGGGGAGTGCGCGGGGTCCGGGCGCCCGGCGCTCGGCGGGCGGATTGGGGCGCGGACAGCCCCGCGCTGTCCTTTGAGGCGCTGTCACCAGTAGGTGACTGAGAGTTAATTAGGAAGTGCTCTCCGGATCAATGGGCCGCACAGCTCATTAGCGATTCTCTCCAGCCCTTTGCAGGGCCGGCCGGGCCTCTGCCTCCCACACAGGCCGAGCCCCGCGGCCCGGGCCGGAGCGCGCCGCCCGGAGGTGGGGAGGGCCGGGCATCGGGGCCCGGAGGAGGCGGGGGTGGCTCCGCTGGGCGCCGCGGGGCCCACGCCGCCCCTCTTTCTTGCTGCCCTCGGTCGCCCCGGCTGTGTCTTTAACTCGCTCCCGCTCGCGTCGCCGCCTCGCCGCTCCTCCCGCCTCCCTCGCCTGTCTCTTGTTCTCGAAGCACGACGCCTGTGCTCCCCGCCCAGTTTGGGATTAGACCAGATAAAAATAGGACTGCCCAGCGCCGAGCGGGGCTGCGGCCGGCGGCCGGCTTGGCGGGAGCTCGAGGGGCCGGGCGGGGAGCACCGCGGTGCGGGGCGCCGGGCCGCTCGCGCCCGGAGGCTGCCCCTCCGCCCCGCGGCGGCGGTCACGCTCCCCGGGCTCCGCCGTCGGGAGCCGGCGGCAGGGCACCGGGCAGGGTCCCGCGCTCTCGCGGGGGTTGTTGCCGAGCCTGTGATAGATCGGTCTAGACAGGCATGCAGGCTCCCTCCCGGCTGAAGGACGGGAAGGGGGGTGGCGCGGAGGCGGCGGCAGACTCCCGTGAGCTGAGTGAGCGAGTCAGCCTGCGGGCCCAGCGAGGAGGGTGGAGGGGAGGCTGGAAGGGGGGTGGGGGTGGGCAAGAAGCCTGGCAGAAAGAAATTCCTGGAGGCAGAGGAGCCCCCCGCGGGGAGGGGCAGGAGTCTGGACCCGGGGTTTTCCTTTCTCTAATGTTTGCACGCGCACAGCCTGGTGCGTTGGGCCGGATTCTTCCAAAAACCAAACGCAGCTGATGGATGATCCAGTTTCACCCGGTGCTCCTCGCTGGGGGAGGCCTGGACAGGGAGCCTCAGTGAGGAACCGGTTTGGGAGATGCGGAGGTAGCCGCGGCCTCCAGGGAGAGACCGTGGGTCCCCCAGGTGGAAGGTCAGCTCAGAGCTGTGGTCGGTTTGGGCCTCTGATCAGGACGGAAGACCCAAGCTGAAATGCCAGGCCCCTGTGTGCAGGTCTGCACTGGGGAGAGCATATGGGCCCTTGAGTTGTCTGTATAAATAGACACACTTTTAACTTGAACTTGTGGGGAGTTGGTATGAGATGTGAGGAAGGCTGCCTCCAAACAGGAGTTGGACAGTGATGTGTGTAAGATTGATCATCTGTATACGCATACGTGGGGTCAATATTGAATTGGTCTAAAAATTACTTACAGCTGTGCAGGCATTAGTCTAGTTCTCTCCAGAGGTTGAAATTGGTGGGTGGGTTACCCTATGTATAAATAAACCATTAGGAGCACCTTCCCCCTCCCCCTCCCTTTTAAGGCTTGCGGTCTAGGGGAAGTCCTAGTTACATTTAACCTGCAAACCCATATTGGTCTGGCCTGGAAAAGAGCCACAATGTAGCCAAGGCAGGAATGGAAGCAGTGGGGAGGTGTGCACGTTAGACATGCTCAGATTGAGATGTGGGCCCGGTGCCCATAGGAGCAGGAGGTCCTTCAGGAGGGATGCACACGGGGACCTGCAGGTCCAGAGACCTGTAGCAACATCCCAAGAAAAATCCCAGACTTTGTTGAGCTGGAAACGGGGAGGATTCTGGAACTTGGGTCCAAAGACAAAAGCCCGTTTAAAGGTGTGAAGAGGGTCACTTGGGAACAAAGTATTCATACGCACACATCCACATTGAGCTACACAGGCTGAATGGCCAGCAACTCCACTCCGGGTCTGCCGTAGACGTTCCTTCGGGATGAGACCTTGGTGGACACCGGAGCGTGGGCCACGCCGTCTCTTTCACACCCTCCAGCACAGGGAAACGTGTCTATGGCTGAAGGGAACTGCAGGCAAAGCTGACCAGCTTAAGGGTGGATGGCCCGCAATTACCAATATTCCTCCTGGTTAGTTTCTTCCCCTGTAGAGCGGAGGAGGAGGTGTGTGTGAGGCGGGTGGGAGGATTCCTAAGAGCTTTGGCGTTCTTGACGTTCAATGGATGGAGGGGCAGGAGGAGCAGGTCACACTTGGGGTGAGAACAAGGTGGTGCTCTGCTCAGCTGTTCCAGGCCACCCAGGGCCCAGTGGGCTGAGCCAGACAACCGGAAGAGGTGCGAAGTTGGGCCCCTGGGAGGAAGGGAGGGGGCGCGCTTTCATTTTGGTGTGCTTTCCCCCCGCGAAGGGACCGTGTGGGTTCGGCCTGCGAGTGGATTAGCAGGCGCCCCTGGCCCCAACGCGCACGTAAAGGAGGCTGTGGTTCGGCTGGCCCGCGGCGTCGATCTGCCCGTCCCTCTTTGTCTGAGCCCTGCCGGGAATTCCAGCTCTGCTTGGGAAGCCCGCACTCTCGGGCGGAGCCGCCCCGGGCTGGGCGAGGCCAGGCTGGGCCACTGGCTGGACGGCAGACTCGGAGGCCAGAGTGCCCAGCCAGGCCGTGCCCAGGAGCGCCTGGCAGCCCTGACAATGCCACCTTGGTTTCCTCGAGGGCTCCTGCCAGGTGGGGTGGGGGACAGCGCCTGTCCTGCCCCACCCCCTCCCCCGCCGGCCCCTGGCTGAGAGGAGCTCAGATGGCCCTTTGTTAGGCCCGGGGTCACACCCGTGCCCTGGGGGCTGCAGGGGGGCGGTAGAGCGGTGCTCTGGGCGAGAAGGGACGGTCTTGCTAAGAGGCTTCATCTCTGGACCTCAGGATTCCAGCCGGCGAGACCTCATCCCGCCTGGGAGGGGAGGCCTGGGCCCGCCCCAGCTGCTTTGCCAACGTGCCTGGCCGGCCAGATCCTGTCTGTGCAAAGCGGCTGCTGAGCCCTGGGTGGCAGCCGCTTGGTTGAGAGGCGGCCGGGGCGGGCGTGGATGGCCTCCCACCCCGCGGGTTGGGGGGCGAGCCGCCTGATCACCAGCACTTGGCTAGGATTGTCCACTGACCCCCAGCCCTGCCTGACGGCTCCCTGTGCCTGTCCCCGGCGTGTCCCTTTGGGAGTGAGGTGTGACTTGCTGTTGGGTGGAAATGAGTGAAGGACGCTTTTTCTGGACATTTCTGTAGCAGGAAGGCCCCTTTGCCGGCGCACTCCCATC
Organism: Pipistrellus kuhlii; assembly: GCF_014108245.1. Lineage (NCBI taxonomy): Eukaryota > Metazoa > Chordata > Mammalia > Chiroptera > Vespertilionidae > Pipistrellus > Pipistrellus kuhlii. Next base: position 5,336,977 of record NW_023425532.1, read on the forward strand.
TGCGCCTGCCCCCAACGGAGGGGTTCTGAAATGGGGATCCCCGCTTGGTTAATTTTCAGAGCCACGTCTCCCCAGCCAGCAGCACCCCTCAGCACCCATGGCTCGGCTCCCCGTGGCCAGACCCGTGGGGAAGTCCGCTAGGAGACCCTGACAGCATAAAATATAATTTGTGATCTAAGAGACAGTTTCCAGTATAATCTCATTATGCACCACAGCCTCCCGGTGTTATTTTGTGGAAGGCGGACAATGATCAATTTACATTGACCCGGGGCTGGGCGAGCTTTTAGATGGTAATTGCCATATTGATTTGCATGCAAAAAGGAGACCTGCTAAAATTAAAGACGGAAGCTAAATTAAACTAAATTTATTGTTTAGGTGCAAACCGGAGGAACTACTGGGGAAGGAGGGCGAGCGGGGTCAGTGTGCCGGGGTCAGAGCAGGTGAGAGGCCTGGAGTTTCAGGTCACGGATTTGGGAGCCACGTTTGTCTTTGTGGCTCCCGAGGTGAGAGGGAACTGGTTTAGGGTGTGGGGGCCCAGCGGGGAAAAGTTATAAACAGGCACGATTGCATTGAAGGCCCTGGAGTCTTTCAATGCCAGTGGTCACTGCAGGGGGAGGAGAGGTTTATGGGGTCTTCCCACACATTTCCGGCACTTCCCCCCTTCTTTTGTTCTACCCGAGCGAGTGCTTGCAGTCGTGTCAGGGACACTCAGAACCTGAAGAGTTTAAAATTTTTTTAAACGGCCCAGTAACCCTTTCTGCCTCGTTCCCTCCCTCTCCTCCCCCCAGAGCACTGAGTGCGGGGCGCCCCGGGCAGGCCTGAGCCGGGGGAGGCTGCGGAGCTCCCAGCCGGACTCAGCCGGTCGCGGATAGCTGCAGAAACTGCCCGTTCCAGGTGGCCCTGGTGCGGGCAGGGGCGTCTGCTGGGGTTGAGGTCGGGGGTCACCTCCCTTGAGGTTCGAGGGACCTGCATGGAGCCTGAGGGGTGGGGGAGCTGGAATGGAAGATGCTGGAAAGTTGAAAATGAGAGCAAGCCACCGGCCCGAAGTCATGGGAGACTGGGCCTCTGGGCGGTTGGGCTGGCTGGCAGGGTGAGGACCTGGCCCGCCATCGGGGATCCCTCCTCCCGCAGGTCGGCCCTGCCCACCCGGTGGCTCCTGGAGGTTTCACGCATCCGAGCCTTCTCGGACTGAGGTGCAATTGGTCGAGACCTGGGCCTCCCCGCACCGAGCCGAGCTGTGGGGTGTGGGTAGTTTCAGGAGGAAAGCCTGGGGCAGACCTGGAAGTTGGGGGTGGGGTAGGGAGGGGATGTTGGGCGAGTTCCTGGGAGGAGAAACTGGGAGGGAATGCTTTTTGTGTTATACCCCCAGGGGGTCCAGTAGGGCTGGCGTCCTGCTAGCCGCTTCCCCTTAATCCCCTCCCCCACACACTTGGGTCCCAGGGTTTTCTCTCACAGCCCTAGGAATGGGGGTGTTGCTCTCTCCAAAGGGCTGTCGCTCTATCTAGATAATGTGATTTATTGCTCGCTGTAGTAAAACTAGGGTGGCAAGCCTAGTCCTGGGGCCAGGAACCGGCACTTTCTGCAGACCCCAAAGTAGCCACCCACCAACCCTCCGTGCGTATGCGAGGATCCGGATAGAGGAGAAAGCGGAGCTTGTTGGGGCCCTGGCCTCACCCCGAAGTATTCCAGAGCGGGGGTGGGGAGGATGTGGGGAGATTTGGACAGACTTCAGATGGGCCGAGAGGTTCCTGCGTGTGAGAGCACCCGGGTTCCAGGCTCCTGCGGACCGAGGTCCCCTCGCAGTTACAGGCTAGCTTCTCACCCTCGCCGTGAGGACCAGGCCCGGGGCAGCCTTCTGAACTTCTTGTGGATTTCGAACGGCACAATTAGACCAATAATTGGCTCCTCTCCGCGACTCCAGGACTGAGTTTGACCGTGGCCCATTTTACTAGCTGTGTGACCTTGGGGGCAAGTTATTTATGGCCTCTGAGCCTCGGTAAGTTTCTTCATTTGTAAGACTGGGAATAATTACCCACCTCGGGATCAAAGCAGACTTGGCACGTAGTAGGCCCCCGGACCAGCGGCTGCTTTGAACGGCCGGCCGTGGTCCCGTAGGCTGCTCTGTCAGGCCCGCTCCCCCTAAGACCCAAGGCCTGCCTGGGCACCAACCTGCAGGTTCAGTCCCCTCCCGGGGGTTCCCCAAGGACATTTCTCCCGGTCCACCTCCTGGGGTCCCTCTCCCTTTGTTCCAGTTCTTTGCATTCTGCATGTTAAAGGGTTCCATATGAAAGGACTTGAATACCACCCCCCCCCCCAAGTGGGATCATTATATGGCGAGGAATTGATTCCAGAACCAGTATCTGGGTGCTCTTTGCCCAGGGCTTCCCGTCATTCTTTGGGGAAGGGATGCGGTGGCTGCGGGGGTAGGTGGGGGGACCTGGTTGGAAGAGGTGAGTGGGGGTGGCCGGCTGCAGAAGCCAGGGGTGCTGTGGTTTGTTTGATAGGGATTAAGTCCGGATGTTATGAGGGCTCAGTGTGGTTTTCAATAAAGTCTGCCAGGGATTGCTTCTTTTATATCGATATGTATTTAAAAAAATTACTAGCGTGAGAAGAAAACCAGACCTGCATGGATCCCGGCCGGTAGTGTGCTACTGTGATCAGGTTTCCCACTCGCTCCCACAGGGGAAGTCAGCGTTTGATTGAAGCTACACTTGGTTCTTGACTCTCAGGGGATGCCCGCTCTGAAACGGGAGCCCTCCCTCTTTCTCCTCCTCCCGCTCCTCCTCCTCCCTCTCCTCCTCCCTCTTTTCCCTTCTTCCCCTAAAAGCCTTTGTGCGGAAAGAGCTTCAGTAGGCACGAATCCCGTCCCTCTCCAGAATGCCTCCCAGCCTTTGCTGACATTGTGTCGTGAGCAGTGGCTTTTACCAGGCCAGCAGTTTCGCCCCCATCGGAGCTCACCGCTCCAGAGGTAGAGGGTGGCTCTGCTGCCATCTGAAGGCACTCCCAGGGGGGTGAAGGGGAGGAGGGCAGGGCAGGGGCTGTTGCTGAGGGTCTCAGTGGGGCATGTGCCAGCTTTGGGTGTCAAACTTGGCTTCATGGGAGAAACTCTTAGGCACTGACCAAACTCCAGCCGTCTCTCCATAAACACAGGCAAGTGCCACGGTATCGCCAGTCAAAACACCCGTGGAACAAGCGGCCTCCGCCTTTGTATTTATTATTTTATTAACAGCATTTTACACGGCATTTAACAAGCACGGCCTGCCTGCTCCGCGCTCCCTGCAGACAGAGGGGTGGGGGGAGCTGGGGGGTGTCTAGGAGAGACTTCGGTGAGGAAGGAAGAGCAGCATTTGGGGCCGGTTTCTGCTGGCTCCTGAGAGAAGGCGAAAGTGATGCTTCAGACGGAGCCCACCCCCTCCCCTCCTCAGGCCGGCGGTGCAGATGCGGCGGGTCTGGTCTCCACTTGGATTCCAGAAGGTGAAACCTAGTCCGCTCTGCCGTCCTTTGCCCATCGGTCATCGGTGATTTTCAAAGAATAAGTATTTGTCCGCTATCGTTATTCTATATCCTGGTGGAAAGTTTATAACGAAAAGTAATGCCTTTCTTAAGTCATAAAATGAGCCTTGTATGATTATTTAATTAAAATCTATTTAAGGACCGATTAGGCGTGTAATTTGCGCTAATAATGACGATTATGGAAATGTTCGACTTAACCAAAAATCATAAAGGAGACATTTTGATCAGTGGGGCGACCAGTGAGCATTCAGGGAGTTGGACGGTTTCCGAAGCACCAGGGGCCGAAGGAGCACAGAGCCGGCGGCCGGCCCCGTGGTGGGCAGCGGAGCTGGAGGCCTCCCGCCCAGACCCCCAGCCCGGTCCCGGCAGGCCAGCCCTGCTCTGCTGAGCCAGAAAGCAGCCCCGGGAGCCGCAAAACCTTTATTCCCTGCTGAGGGGCTGGGCGGGGGGAGGGGTCCCCCAAGCCATCGGGAGGAGAAAACTAGGAGCAGGCTGATCAACCCGCTCTGGAGCCTCGGTGAAATGGCTGTGCTCTTTGCTTTGACAATCTGGCAGCGACAAACGCATGCTGCCTCGGCTAGCCTCGGCTGGAGCCCGGAGGCGCGGGGGGGGGGGGGGGGTCCCTTGTTCCGGAGAAACCTGCCAGCTGCCGGGCTCGGTGCGAAGGCCGCCGAGGCAGGCACAATGCTGCTGTTGTTGGTTTGATCTCGGGCTGCGGATTGTTAGTCTGGCTCCGGCTCTGTGGTAAGAGGGGAATGTGAAGGCTGTTTACAGCGAGTGCAAATAATGTGACAGCTGTTGGTGCACGAGCCGTGCCGCGCCTGCCCGGCGCGCACACAAAGCGCACACTATGCGGCGCGGAGGTGGCCGCCACTGGCCAGAGCGTCCCCGCAGGAGAGGACTCGGCGTGGCACACACCTCGTCAGCCCCCGGGATCGGCGGTGGCCGTGCGGGATGGCTTGTGTTCTGGTTTGGGGAGCTTGTTAGGAAGAGGTGGCGGGAGCAGGGCCTGGGGACCTGGGTCCACAGCCGCTCGGGCCGGGCTTGGAAGGTCTGGGGAACTAACTTCGGGCCCTAAGCACGCCGCTTGGAAACAATGTATCACGGCGGCGTGCTGGAAACTGCCAGGCTCTGAAGGCCGTTGTTCCCTCTGAGATGGCCCTGCGGCTCACACAGTTAGACAGGCGGTGCTGTCTGCGCTCTGCCCCGCGCCTCGCCTGGGAAACCCAAGTGTGGAGGCTTGGGACCCAAATCGGGGGGTGTAGTGGGCGGGAGGGGTGCAGCTTGGGTTCTGATTACCCACATCCCTTATCCTGCCCGCCCCAGCCGGCCCCCTTTCTCCAGTGCGTTTGCTTCAGCTGCGGGATGAGAGGTGCAGCCTGAGGGCTGCCCACAGCGCCACCCACTCTGACTTAGTCAACTGGAGGCGCCCGGCCTCAGGCCTCCTGAGTTCCCGCCCCCTCCCCCACCGGGAGGAACGGCAGTGGGTGGCGGCATTCACCAGCTCCAGTCCCGGGATGGCCTTGGGTGGGTCTGTCCCTGGGCTGTCCTGGGGCCAGTGGAGTGTGACCCCCCCTCCCTGGGCGGCAGCCTTCTGAGCCCCAGCCTGAGGGTGTGGAGAAGGGCCATGCCCTGCTCCGTGGGACTTTGCTGGGCCCCAGGTGTGCTGCCTGCGGGGTGTCAGCACAGGGACCCCACCCTGCCCCCGCCGGCCAGGTCTCCGTCCGAGCGGTAACGTGGACCTGGGCGCTCAGGCGGGTTCCCCAGTGGGGCGCCGGGAGATGCTTCTGGAGTGATACATGAACTTCAGTGCCAGTTCCAGAAATTGGGCTCCCTTTATGACGTGTGCCATTTTCTGTAGGAATGCTGCTTGCAAAACGAGTTTCGCCTCGGAGGGAAGGCGGAAAGATAAACAAGCTCGCAACGCCAAAACACTGGCAGCCTCTCCCTCCTTCCAGCTCTCTTAAAGCAGCCGGCCTGGATTTCCAGGATTAGACTCGGCGCTTGCAAGGAGGGACTCTGCTTGGCTTTTTTTTCCCCCCAAGCAAATGCAAATTAGAGAAAAATAATTTTCTTTCAACGATATGCAATGTATTAGTCACTTGTTATCGTGCTCCGAGGCAGGCCTCATTTGCGCGTCTGCCAGCTCGCTCACATCTGCTCGGCGCTGCTCGGGCCATTTTAACCTTGGCGGTGGCGGTGTCGTGTCTAGGCCCACGGATCAAGGAGGAGTAATTAAGCTCTGAACGGCTGCACAAATTCGCGGGCCCCCGTCTCGGCCGCACTTGTTCCCAGCTTTTTGTCTGGGGTGTTCCGAGTTGCAAGGCTGAGGAGCAGACACGGGGTTCCCATTGTTCCTGGCAGAGAAAGTGGGTGCCCCTCTCCTCCTCTGACACCCGTCTGCAGCCTTCCCAGGACCCCAGGCGGCACACAATTGGCAGGGAACGCGGGTGCAGGCCACGGGACCCTGTGTTTTCTGCATCTTTTATTCGTAAAAAGTTCCTTTGTGCTTCCTGTGTGTGCTGAGGGTAGCTGTTCGGAGCCTTATGGTGTGGCTCGTTGGGGGAGGGGGCATTAAGTGGGCTTCGTTTCGGTTGAGCCCCGGTGGGGACGGGGGGGCGCTGACACCCCCTGTGGAGTTGTGTGAATCGTTTAGTCTGGATCTGCCCCCAGGTTGTATTGGTGCCAAGTGGGAACCCAGCTCTGTAGAGACTAGACAGAAGGGGGGTGGGTGGGATTTTTTTGGGGGGGGGAGGGTAAGTGATTAATTGCATTCAACCTAGAGTTCCTCTGCGAGCCTCCTCCTGGGGAGGCGCCAGCTTCCACACGGCCCCTCCTGCACACACGTGGTGGTGTGTGGCACAGCCCGGAGAGAAAGTGAAAGGAACAAAAAGCCCGCAGCGGCCTGGATGGGCAGCGGGGGAGGGGACGGTCCCGCGTTGGGCCCTGGAGCTGACCCCAGGCCGTGGAGCTCCCTGGGGGAATGCAGGGCTCCCTCATCCAGGGGCTCCCCCACCCCCTCCGTCTTCACAGTTGGCTACACTTGGCTTGCATCTTGAGGGGAGGGGTCCCGGGAGGCAGCACTCCAGGCTGGTCAGGAGGGAGCCTAGGCTGATGCAGAGGTGGGGGCGGCAGGCAGGCAGCACACCCCCGCTCCCCCCCCCCCCCCCCCCGCGCCCTCCCGAAGTTGCTTTCTGTAAGATTCAGTGCCGGGGAGCGGAGGTGCCGAGCGAGGGCTAGGGAAAGGGGGCCCCGGAGTGTGCGGGGCTGAGGGTTAGGTTAATCCAGGTCAGGGGGTGGGGGGGCGGGTCGTGGACGGCAGGGCGGTCGCGCTGGGAGCGGGTGCGCCGCTGCGCGGAGCCGGGGGAGGGGCGGGAGCCGCCTGGGTGTGTGCGGTGGGAGAGAAAATCCCTTTGTTGCCGACTGATCGCGCTCGGGGCTGAGTCGGGGGAGGGGGCGCCCCTGCTGCTCTCGCCGCCGCCGCCCCCTCCCCCGCCCCCCAGGGCCAAGTTCACTCCTGACCCACCCTGGCGGCTCTCCTCTGACCCACGGCGCTGGGAGGGGGCGGGAAGGTTCTGGTTGCTCGGAAAGGTCAAAGCTGCGGGGTGCCCCGCCCTCCTCCCCCACCCGGGCTCCGCGGCTCATCTGTTACGGATGCAAAACTTGGGGCGTGGGTGGGGAGGCCCCGGAGGCTGTCGCCGCGGCTAGGAGTGTGCCCCGAGCTAGCGCCTGGGCGGGTGGGATCGCTCCTGGGCGGGTGGGATCGCTCCCCCCGGGCACCCCAACAAGGAAGGCGGGAGGGCCCTGGCAGCCGAGGCCCAGCCTTGGGGTGCCAGCTACCTGCTGCTCTGCACACCCAGAAGGGCCCGCCCCAACACTGCACATCCGGGGAGCTGTCTCTCCCCCTACCCCCACACACACAGAGCCCCCTGTTAAATGGGACCCCCACCCCCACCCCCGTGTGTGACTCCGTCTGCACTGCGGGCCGCCCAGGAAGGGCTCCCTGGTCACCCCCCTCCCCCGGCCCCCTGGCCCAGCCTCGGCTCTCCCGGTGCCACAGAGAACTAGGCTGGGGGGCTGCACTGTGGGGGCGCAGTCAGAGCTGCCTAACGGGGTGAATGTCCTGTCCCAGCCATTCCAGGCAGAGCCCCGGAAAGCATGTGCCAGTGTTTACAGACAGGGACCGAGGATGGCGAGGTTGAGCCACCTGCCCAGAGGCACAGCCGGGGGGGGGGGGGGAGACCCCTTCCCGGAGGAGGGCCCACTGCACGCTGGCCGGGTCCCTGCTCGGGACAGGGGTGCCCAGCGAGGGAGCCCCTGGGCAGAGGCCACTGGAGCGCCGGAGTGGGGTGCCTCAGCGGCAGGTTTCCATTCTGTACGCTCCACTGGGCAGGCGCGATGTGCAGCCGGGAACTGCTGGGCACCTGGAGGGCGGCGGCGGGCATGGCCTGGTGCCAGGAGGCCGGGTGGAGGAAGGCCAGGTGCCAGCGGGGTCCGTGCTGCCTTCCTCCCTCCCTCGCTCAGGCCGCCTGGGCCCCGGCGCCTTCCTCGTCAACCTGCTCTTTGTGTTCCGAGAGGGAGCTCGCCTTTAAAGCAGAGAAGCTCCCCCCTTTCCCTCGGTCCCTGCTGGTGCCCTCGCTGCAGGAATAAGTGGCGTGGCGGTGGCGGGTGTGCTCGAGGCCCATGCGCCCCGTAGGCCTGTCACAGGGTGGTCCCTCTGACCTCTTTCTGCCAATCAGACCCTCTCCCCGTGCCGGGCCGGGCCAGGGTCACACTCATCACAGCGCGGGCCCCCGGGTGTGTGTCTGCATTTTGTGAGCCAGGTCTCTCCCCAGACCCGGTGCTTTAGCCACGCACACCTTGGCCTCCCCATCTGCCCTCTGCTTGGGACCACCTTCCGTCCTCCTCCCCGTCCCGCACCTCCAGCAGCCTGCGCCCTGGTCTCCCCTCCTGGGAAAGGGGTTAAGCCGGGAGCCGGGGTGGAGCCGGGCAGCACGCACCGCGAACAGGTTGCTGCTTGCCCAGAGCTTTCCTGAGTGACTTCACACGTCCTGGCACCGGGCGAACCGAGCTGCCCGGGAGGGAGGTGGGGGAGGTGGGGGTGTTGAGAAATAGGGGCAGATGGGCCTCGAATATCAGCATCGGAGTGCAGCCCTGTTCATCAGCCACCTCAGGGTCAGCAGAGCCCGTTTGGAGGCGCTTCCCTTTAGACGAAAAAAAAACAAGAAAGAAAGAAAGCAAGTCCCAACTGTACCAACAGCCGCTTCTAGAAGCCGCGAGGGTGATCGGGGTGGGTGCTGGCTCTCCCTCTCCTGGTTTCTTACCCACTGGCCCCTGGTGAAGCGTCCCAGAGAGACGGGGGTCCCGTTCTCTGGTCATGGTGGGGGGTACGCAGTGTAGCCTTTGGCGAGGGTGTCCCTGCCGGCAGCTGGGCTCCTGTCTGTCACCCCGAGAAGGACCTGATGCCAGGCAGGCCCCTGGCACACTGGCCCTGTCCCCTCGGCTCCGTCGCGGGCCAGGAGCCTGAAGAGTTAAGTCTTGAGCTTGTTGCAATGAAATTATGGCTGGCAGTGGCGCCGCTGTTTGTTCAACAGACCTCCACTTTTAAACAGTTCACAAAAAGTTCATGGGGCAGCTACAGATTGTGCGTGTGTGTGTGTGTGTGTGTGTGTGTGTGTGTGTGTAGTCAGCAGGATCCGACAATGGACCCCCCCCCCGCCGGTCTTTTATTTGCTTTTTCGTGTTCATCCCCGCCCATCCCCCTGCCAGCGTCACTCCTACACACACACACACACACACACACACACACACACACACGAGTGACGCTGAATTGTACGTGTCTCGGGCCTCGACACTCCTCTGACCCCGTGTGTGTGATACGCTCCATCCTGGCGCCCCGGGGTCATTTGTCAGCAGCAGGAGCACTGAGATCCCCACAGGACGAGCCTGGAAAAGGGCAGAAGCTTCGAAAGCTCCCACGCTCCCAGGTGTTTCTAAGCTGCGCTTACTGCCCACCTATCCAGGCCATCCTTCGTCAGCAAAGCCCTTTAAAGGAAAGAACTGGGGGTGATGGGGGCACCCCTCCCTTCTTCTGCCTTCACCAGGTGTCGGGGGTCCTGTCACCGAGTGGCTACTACGGGGTGTGCGGTGAGGGGCTGTGCAAGGGAAGCCAGTTTTGAAGACGGACACAGATGAAGTTGCGCAGGCGCACACTTGCTCCTTTTCTTGGGGGTTTGGGTCACTGAGCCTTAAGCTCCTTGTGTGATCTCCACATTGAGCATGGCACACAGTAGGGCTGGCATGGCCCGGTCCCACTGCTTCAGCCCATGGCCAAGGACGCTGGCCGCTCGCGACGTCTTCCTTTTGTTAGACGGAGCCTCGGGGACTTGCCGGTGGCTGGCCCAGCACAGGTGGTGGCCTCTCCCGGCTCCATTTTTGTCTTTGGACCAAAAGCCCATGCGCCTCTGCAGGCCTTTCCTTAGCACCTGAGTCCCACTCTTTGGGGGGCATGGGGCGTGGCTTGTGCTTCGGGGGCTCCCCATCTAGGAAGAAATATGCTTCCTAGAAGGCCCCCCCCACAGGACCCCGCCAGGCCTGCCGCCTTCACACTGAACTCTGCCGTGCCCACGCTGGTGGCTCTCCATGGCCAGACCGTGCTGTACGTCCAGGGGCTGGTGGGCTCTGCTGGTGGACAAAAGGCCTCGTGGGGACAAAGAAATGCCCAGGGACAGCCTGGCATTTGGATGCAGGCCTCCCTGCTGCTCCCCACCCCCACCCTCTGCGATTCGGAAAAGATGCGGACCCGGTGCCCCTATCCCCGGCAGGCTTTATGCGCTAAAGTGTAAAAAACGATCATTTGCATATTTTTTCCTGCTAACAAAGGAAATGTGTCGACTTAGGGAACATTTGGGCCTTCGGAAACTGTGTGGGTGGGTGTGTGAGGGAGAAGGAGGCAGGCAAGTTCCCCGTTGGCCTTCGCGCCGGTGATCCCGGGCTGGGGCTGGGGCTGGGGGAGAGCTACCGCGGCCTGTCCTGACGGGAGAGCCGGGATGTGATTGTGATCAGGGAATTGCCCAGGGCCATCGGTCCCAGGCATTAAAGGCTCCCCTACTTATTAACCCAGCATTTAACAGCAGGATATGGGCTGAAGCGCAGTCAAAAGAAACGGCTCAACCTCCGAAGAGCAATTAAAATCCTGCACGAGGATAAATCACGCGCCGTGATAATCCTGTTAATAAAATGCAGCTTGTCCTGACCCTTCACTCATGCAGCAAACTAGAATGTGCTGGGGTGGGGGCGGGGGCGGGGCTGAGGAGGTGGGGGTGGGGGGAGGTGCTCCCCCACCCCCTGTCTGGCAGCCGTCCCCTCCCAGGAGGTGGGAAATGGGTGGCTTTGGGTGCTCCCGGGGTGCCAGCGGCTTGCAGCCTGGCAGTCTGGGCTGCTAAGACCTGCGCGCTCGCTCGCTAATGATTTGTGTCCCCAGCGAGCAGCAGGCGTCATTGAATTACTCAGCCGCCTCCCCCTGCAGCTTGCCGGCCAAACCACCCGGGTTCGGTGCTTAATGTAATCTAGGGTTGGGGTGGCATGGACCACCAGCCCCCCAACTCATTAGCCCCTGAACTGGGAGTTGCACTCCCAGCACACGGCCGGCGTGGGCCTCCCTGGTTGCTGTGCCCGCCGCCTGCTCTGAGCCAGAGGCCGGGCCCAGGCCGGGGAGGCCAGCCTGCGGGCCGGGGGGCTCCACCCTGGATGGGTGAGGCAGAGCCGTAACCCTCTTGCCTCCCCGGGTCCTTGGGCGTGGTGTGTGCCATCCGCCACCAGCCGCCTCCCCAGCCCGCTCTCTGCGGGGATTGCCTAGAAAGAGGGCTTCTCTCGTTTCCTATTTGGCTCTTTACTCACCCTCCTGGGATTGTGTTTTGTTTTGTTTTAAACAGACTAGACGCCTGAAAGAAGCTGCCATCCAAGGAGACGACATGCTTTCTGCAACCCCCCTGTATGGGAACGTGCACAGCTGGATGAGCAGCGAGCGGGTCCGCATGTGCGGGATCAACGAGGACAGGTGAGCGCCCGCGTCCGCTGCGGGGCGGGGAGGCCCGGAGGCCGGGCAGCCGCCGGTCCCTGTGCCCCGGCAGCCCCAGCCTTGCCCTCACAGCCACCACGGGCCCGGAGGCTTGGGGGGAGCTCTGCTTCGCTGGCGGCCCTTGATTTACAGTTTTAACAGGCAACCCCGCTCAGCGAAGCATCGCCGCCCTTTAAAAGATTAGCCCCTAAAGCGGCCTTTCAGTGCACTTTCGTTCTTAATTTATTATTTCATATTTATGAAGGAGAATTAATCCCAGTGTATATGCTGCTTTAACTCGAAATGTCAGGAGTGTGGGCCCAGGTGGAGCGGCATTCGATGTGCTTTTAAAACAAATAGTTTGCTCAGTAATAACCAGGGAGATGGCCACCCTTCGCTCCGACTAAGCTCAGCGTCTCCCGGCGTCCGGTGCGGCCCCCTCAGCGGGGCTGCTGGCTCCTGGGTTTGGTCAGCTGACGGCTCTGTCAGCTTCCTGATTAGTGATTTCGGGGTGTGGGGCAGAGACATCTGAGCGGATGATCGAAGCTGCTTTTCAGGGTAGCGATGAGACTCCGTGCTGCCTGTCAGCGGTTCTGTCCTGGGGATTAGGAAGTTGGCACCGGGCGCCTGCTTTATCGATGCTCCCTGATAACAGGCCCCAGGGCAGCCGCCGCAGCCTGGCACAGGCACGGGCCTTCCTCCGGAGCCGGGAGCAGCTGACATTTGTGTGATATTAGTGTTTATCCCTCGTCGTTTGCACCAAGGCAAGCAAACATGGCTTCATTATCACCATGGAAACCAGTTAGGGAGGACATGGGACCTAACTTTAGGGAAAAGTTCTGAGAGCCTGCCCCTGTGTGGAACACGGAAGTGGTCGCTGTGGCCAGTACACGCCAGCCGTCTGTTCCCCGCTTTGGGCTTTGACCGCTGTGCTGTCTGTCCTCACGGAGAGCTTGTAAGGGACGTCAGACGGCAGAGCCCAGGCTGGCCTTGCTGGCAGCTCCGGAGAGACGATTGTGCTGGAGGAATGGCTGTGCGTCATTTTCTGCTTACCCACCTCGGGCCACGTTTGTGATCTCGCATCCCTGTCGTCCGCCTTTGTCTTCCCCTCCAGTTCCATCACCATTTGGGGACAACTTGCCGAGTGGGCCGTGGGGGAGGAGTGTTTTAAGGGCAGCTGGAAAACAATGGGGTTATTAGGAACTGGTCTTTTCCGGGGTGCTCTGTGAGCGGTGGCTCCTGGGAGGAATGCTCTCATGAAGTCTGTGTCCTTTCACATAGGAAAATTCCTGTAAATGACGGTGACGCTTCAAAGGCCAGACTGGAACTGAGGGAAGAAAATCCCTTGAACCACAACGTGGTAAGAGATGAATGGCTTCTGTTGATGTGCTATCTGAGTCGCAGTGATCTGTAATCAATCGTGCATTCATTTGCATACCATTAAAGGGCTGGGTGGGGGTGGAGCCTGGTGTTGCAGGGCAGGGCTGAGCAGAAAGCCTCTGTGAGCCGCAGGACCAGGCCCTCGCCTCATCTCTTCCCCCCTCGGGTCCGTGGCCGAGCGCCCCTTGCGGCATGCTTGTCATTCATGCCCACGTCCCCGAGCCCGATGGGAAGCGTGCTGCCTCCCCTCCCTAAGCTGCATGCCGCCTCAGTCTCCCGGACGCAGAGATTGCCAGCCTCCCAGTAGATCCTCGGGGTTTCCGTTTCCAGTAAAACGGGAGACGCGCGAGCTTCTCAGACACCAGGGAGAGGAAGTCAAAAGATGCAACCGCAGTTTGACCCCTGGCCTCTTTATTGATTTAGAAATGAGACATCGAAAGCCCTCCGCTGAAGATTGTTTCTTGTTATGTTAAATAGCATCCAGGAAAGACCCAGTGAACACGGCCCCGCCCCCACCCAGCAGGCCGCGGAGGGTTAGTCTGAGTTCTGGACCCCGTGAAGGCGCTGAGAGGCGTGGCGTTAGTGCGTCTCATTGCGGCAGCGTGTTTTTTTGCTGAGAAGGTGAATTTTTCAGAGTTAATAGGTGACTGGTCATGTGTGGGCCTCGAGTCTAAAGGGATGGCCATTTGCTGGGCTTTCAGGATCCTAGTGGAACTGGCAGCAGAGGGTTCTGGATGAGGGGGGAGGGGGCAGCAGACCCTGGAACCCCTTCCCCTTCCTGCTCAGACGTGAGGCGTCTGGCACGTTACTGAGCAGTCTCTCGTGGGGATGTCCTGGGTGCTCAGAGGAATGTCTCAGTAACGCCGTGTTCTTCCGCCAAGGTGGACGCGACCACTGCCCATCGGATCGATGGCCTGACGGCGCTGAGCATGGACCGCACGGGCCTCATTCGGGAAGGGCTGCGGGTCCCAGGCAACATCGTGTACTCCAGCCTGTGCGGTCTGGGCTCCGAGAAGGGCCGGGAGGCCGCCACCAGCTCCCTCAGCGGGCTTGGGTTTTCTTCCGAAAGAAACCCAGAGGTGCAGTTCAAGCCCAACACCCCCGAGACGGTGGAGGCCTCCGCCGTCTCAGGAAAAGCCCCCAATGGCTTCAGCGCCATCTACAAGACGCCCCCCGGAATACAAAAGGGCGCGGTGCCCCCCGCGGAGGCCCTGGGCTTGGACCGGCCGGCAGGCGACAAGCAGAGCCCTCTCAACATCAACGGTGCTAGCTACCTGCGGCTGCCCTGGGTCAACCCCTACATGGAGGGGACCACGTCAGCCATCTACCCCTTCCTGGACTCGCCTAACAAGTACCCCCTGAACATGTACAAGGCCTTGCTACCTCAGCAGTCCTACAGCCTGGCCCAGCCGCTCTACTCCCCAGTCTGCACCAACGGGGAGCGCTTCCTCTACCTGCCGCCACCCCACTACGTCAGCCCCCACATCCCCTCATCCCTGGCGTCGCCCATGCGGCTCTCCACGCCCTCGGCCTCCCCGGCCATCCCCCCGCTGGTCCACTGCGCCGCCGACAAGAGCCTGTCCTGGAAGATGGGCGTCAACCCTGGGAACCCCATCGATTCCCACGCCTACCCCCACATCCAGAACAGCAAGCAGCCCCGGGTGCCGTCCGCCAAGCCGGTCAGCAGCGGCCTGCCCGGGGATGCGGCGCTCCTGCTGCCGCCCTCGCCGCGGCCCTCGCCCCGAGGCCACCTGCCCTCGCAGCCCACGGTGGACTACGTGGAGTTCCACAAGCACTATGCCCGGATCTCCACGTCGCCCTCCATCGCCCTGTCCAAGCCATACATGACGGTCAGTGGAGACTTCCCTGTGGGCAGGCTCTCCAAGTACCAGAAGGCGGCAGAGGGGGCCGACAGCTCGCAGCCGGTGCCCGGGCACACCCGGAAAACAGCGGCCCAGGACAGGAAAGACGGGGGCTCCCCGCCTCTCCTGGAGAAGCAGACCATTACCAAAGATGTCACCGATAAGCCGCTGGACTTGTCGTCGAAGGTGGTGGACGCGGATGCGTCCAAGGCCGAGCACATGAAGAAGATGACGCCCACGGTGCTGGTCCACAGCAGAGCCGCAAGCGGCCTGGTGCTGGCGGGGGGCGACATGCCCAAGGAGACTTTGTCCCCACCGGGGGGCGGCTGTGCCCTCTACAGATCCGAGATCATCAGCACGGCGCCCTCGTCCTGGGTGGTGCCCGGGCCCAGCCCCAACGAGGAGAGCGGTGGCAAGGGGCTGTCGCTCAAAAACAAGGCGCTGGACTGGGCCATCCCGCAGCAGCGCAGCTCCTCGTGCCCTCGCATGGGCGGCACGGACACCGTGGTCACCAACGTGTCGGGGGCAGTGTCCAGCGCAGGCCGCCCGGCCTCCGCGTCGCCGGCCCCCAATGCCAATGCCAATGCCGATGGCAGCAAGACCAGCAGGAGCTCCGACACCACGCCGTCCGTCATCCAGCACGTGGGCCAGCCCCAGAGCACGCCCGCCAAGCACAGCGGGGCCAGCAGCAAGGGCGTCAAAGCCAGCAACCCAGACTCAAGCTTCAAAGCGAGCGAGAACGGCCTCCCGTCCAGCTCCATCTTCCTCTCTCCAAACGAGGCGTTCAGGTCCCCTCCCATCCCCTACCCCAGGAGCTACCTCCCCTACCCGGCGCCCGAGGGCATTGCTATCAGCCCCCTCTCCTTACACGGCAAGGGACCCGTGTACCCTCACCCGGTTCTGCTGCCCAACGGCAGTCTCTTTCCCGGGCACCTGGCCCCCAAGCCCGGCCTGCCCTACGGGCTGCCCACCGGCCGGCCGGAGTTTGTGACCTACCAGGACGCGCTGGGGCTGGGCATGGTGCACCCCATGCTGATCCCTCACACGCCCATAGAGATTGCCAAGGAGGAGAAGCCGGAGAGGAGGTCCCGGTCCCACGAGAGAAGCCGCTACGAGGACCCGACCCTCCGCAGCCGCTTCTCCGACGTGCTGGAAGCCAGCAGCGCCAAGTTACACCCCGACGTTCCCACCGACAAGACCCCGAAGCCCAGCCCCAGCTGGAGTCAGAGCAAAACTGTCATCAAGAGCGACAAGCCCGTCTACGTGGACCTCCTCCGGGAAGAGGCAGACACTAAGCCTGACACAAGCG
Organism: Pipistrellus kuhlii; assembly: GCF_014108245.1. Lineage (NCBI taxonomy): Eukaryota > Metazoa > Chordata > Mammalia > Chiroptera > Vespertilionidae > Pipistrellus > Pipistrellus kuhlii. The sequence continues at coordinate 5,353,100 of NW_023425532.1, forward strand.
TGTCCAAAGCCGCCTTTGCAGGCGACCAGGCCGCCGAGCCCGCCAAGCCCCCGGCTGACCCAGCCCTGCAGTCGCACCGCGACTTCCTGGCCCTGAGAGAGGAGCTGGGCCGCATCGGTGACTTCCATGAGGCCTATGGCTTCAAGCAGGCCGCAGGCCAGTCCGTCTTCGGCTTGGGCAAGGAGAGCCCTGCAGCTGGCACCAAGGAGAGCCTGGGGGGGCCGGTCTCCGCCTCGTTCCTGGAGCCCACCCTGGGGAGCGAGGGCCCCGCTGTAACTTTCGGTAAAACCCAAGAAGACCCCAAACCGTTTTGTGTGGGCGGTGCCCCACCCAGTGTGGACGTCACCCCCATCTATACCAAAGATGGAGCTGATGAGGCAGAAGCAGATGGCAAAGTGCTAAAGCCAAAGCCATCGAAGCTGGCCAAGAGAATCGCCAACTCCGCTGGTTACGTGGGTGACAGGTTCAAGTGTGTCACCACCGAACTGTATGCTGATTCCAGCCAGCTGAGCCGGGAGCAGCGGGCCCTGCAGGTGAGCTCCGCCCCCGAATCCCAGTGACTGCCCAGTTGTCAGCTTGTTAATGTGTACAGGGACGGGGGCCTGGGAGGGCAGGAGTGGTTATGGATTATGGTAATTAAATGTAGGAAAGGCGGCCAGTAAGGGGACGTGAGGGGTGGCCCTGAGGAGTTCGCGTGCCTGGCTGTTTTAAGTTATTCTGTAGATTTTAAGAACTCCACTCGAATGCTGATAAAGGGAGTTAATGATTGAGACTGCATGACGTTTGCCTATCAGTTGCTTTAATTTCTCTGCCGTTACTGTACGTTTAACGAATATGCCTAGAAGCGCTGCTTAGAATGCCTTACGCGCTACTCGGTGGAGGTGCAGCAGCCGCATGTCTGTGGGATTCGTGCAATTTTTTTCACAAAAAAAAGAAAAGCTCGCTTAAAGGGATAGAGGATGTGTTTAACTTGCTAGTGAATGATAGATGTTGTATAGGAATTTCCTTAAGATATTTTACTTTTAATTAAAAGATAAATAAAGCCAAATTGTTTTTTGCAATGTTAAGAGAAAAAATTTAGTTTATGCTTATAAAAATGGATGAAGTTATCTAAATGATCCATTGAGTGCCCATTTTAATTACATAGATGGAAGGATTACAAGAGGACAGTATTTTATGTCTACCCGCTGCTTACTGTGAGGTCAGTTCTTCAAATTTTTATTACTAGAATCTTCCATAAACCTTTTGAGTTAAATTTCATTTCCAAATACCAAGGGAAGTTTGTGGGCCATGGTCGTCTTTATTCATTGTGCACTTTTTCTTTTCTGTTGTGTTTTTGTTTTGTTTTCTTTGCGTTGTGTTTTTGTTCTGTTTTATTTACCTTCAAGAGAGAATGTCTGTCTCTGTGCAATAGTGTATGTATGGATATACATACACAGTGCATACGTATCTATACATATGGCTTTATGAATAAAGAATGTGTGACTACTTACATATAGATCCTCTTAAATTTTTATCTGTTAAATTTTAAAATATCTCAGTTGTATCATAAATTGTGGTTGGTTTTGGGCAAACTTTTCTTTGAAAATACTTTCCTTTAAGGTAAGGCAAATGAAATAGCTTTTATGGTAAGGTGTTGTTTTTTCTCCATCTTCGTTCTCTTTCTAGCGTGCAATGATGCGCTTCTCAGAGTTGGAGATGAAAGAGAGAGAAGGTGGCCACCCAGCAACCAAAGACTCCGAGGTGTGCAAGTTCAGCCCTGCCGAGTGGGAGAGCCTGAAAGGAAATCAGGACAAAAAGCCAAAGTTGGTCGCCCTGGAGGAGGCCATTGCTGACCAGAATGACAGTGAGAGATGTAAGTGACCCCGAGTGGCTTATGTGGGGGACCGTGTAGTGAGCCTTTGAGCACTGTGGCGGCCAGGAACGAGGCGCCTCTGGAAGACTGTTTCCTGTAGTCAGTAGCAGTCTAGTACAATATAGCAGAGGAACGGCAGCCGGAGACTGAGTGTAAGGAGTGGCGCACGGACGTTCTTTTTTGTAGCAGCGGAAGGATACTTGTAGCCAGAGGTGGCTCCCGCCACCGCAGGGACAGTCTGGTCTGGAATAGAGAGGACTTGGGATGAGCAAGTGGGAGGCGACAGTGCAATCCAAGGACACCATTTTTCAGTCCCAACAGCTGGTCCCCTGCTGCGAAGGCCTTTGGGGTTTGCTCACATGACTTCTCTGCCCGATGTGTCGGTGATGGGGAATTAGGGCATTTTGAAAGAGTGGATGCGAAATCCTCCCCTCCCCCAAGACAGGGTAGCCCGGGATGGTGGGTGTGGTGGGGAGCTCTGTGCCATTAAATGTCAGAGGCTTGCCATTTCTCCGCACGCTTGGGTCGTTGGCGCCTGATGGGGTTCGGAAGGATTTGTGGCCCGGAAGAGCTCATCCTTGGGGCCAGCAGCCGCCTGTGGCCAGCGTTCTGAGGAGGCCATGCCAGGACCACTGTGTCCTACCTCTGTCCAGGAGAAGGGCGCTGCAGGCTGGTCAGGGGCTCTGGATGCTCTGAAGTGAAGGTGTCCCTGTTCCTGGTGCAAGTGGGCCAGGCCGGCTGGCGGGCAGGTGCTTCTGTGAAGAAGGAAAAGCGCCTGTCAGGGAGAAGCCCTCTGGGTGGATGGCGAGGGAGGCTGGGAGGAGAGGGAATGGCCCCTGGGGGCAGGGAAAAGGTTGGGGAGGGCAAGCGGCTCGGTTTTAAAGAGAGGGGCAGGGGCTGGGTTCCTTCAGCTGCACGTGAATGGGCCTTATGGGCCTTCTTATGGCTTGAGCCCATGTGGGCTTGGTCCCTCCCCCACCCCACCCCACTGGTTCTCTTCTCCTGAGAGCGCTGTGGCTGAGAGCAGGCAGGGGTCAGAAAGGGGGTGCAGGAGCTTCTAAGATGGCGGATGCAGCTGGCTCAGGGAAGGTGAATGAACTTGAAACACAATGGCCAGGATTTGCGCTCATTCTTTGCGAGGGAGGTGGCTGAGTGAGGCTTTGATTTTAGACGTTCAACCGATGAGTCAGGAGGCTCCTCAGCCTTGGACGCTTGTGAATAGAAACCATCAGTGGCATTTAGAAGATGGGGGGGAGGGCGGGAGGCATGCGTCCATCTCGCCGTGAATGTGGAATGACGTCTCCTCAGCCAGCCCTTCGGCTGACGCGGCCCCGGGGACCTGCTCAGTGGCAGCGCCTGGGCAGGAACGGGAGGAGGCGGGGGTCAGAGGGCTTCCCGGAACTTCTTCCTGGGAAACTTGTCTCCTGGCCGCACACCTGCGAGTCTGGGGAACTGCTCTGAGTTGGGAGCAGAGGCAGCAGGTCTCCCCTGCAGACGGTGTGTTAGCTGAGCCTCCGCTGGGGCTGCTATGGCTCCTGGAGAGGAGGGACCTCCGCTCACGGGCAGCCTTCCCACCTTGTGTAGGGCTCGCTGGGCCTGGCTCACCAGCGGTGAGGGTGCTTTGTTGCCACGGTGACTTGTAAATGTTGCCATGGCAATGCTGCTGCAAAATAATGCTATGGCATAACAATGATAAATTATGGGATGTATGTGCTGAGTCATATGACCAGGCTGCAGGGATGAAATAAGTGTGAAACCACAAACAACACGGCCACATCACATCTGCTTGACACCCAGTGGCCCGGCGCTCATGGCTTCCCACTTGTCGAAGGGCCAAGAGCAGCTATCTGCCATCTCCCTGCCCTCCAGGGCGCCTGTGGCTTGTGGTCGCGGAGGCCCGTGTCGGAGCTCCGAGGCGGCGCCCAGGAATGCGACCTGAGCCTCGGCCCGAGCTGCCGGCCATGCGTGTGTCAGCGGTCAGGGCGTCCTGCGGGTTATTCCTGGCCCGAGTGAGGTCTGAGTCCGCGGGGAATTGGGCTCTTTGCCCGAGAGAGGCCTAGGGGATGGGAAAGGGTGGATGCGCTTAGTTTGGGGAAAGATCCTCGTACAAAATGGGGGAGAAAGCAACTAAAGTTTGTGTGTGTGTGGGGGGGGGGGAGGATGTCAGTGAGCCCGGCTTTAGGAATGGGGTTCCTGCAGGGCCCCTGGGGCCAGGGCCGGAGTGGCCTGGCCGTGCGGGGATGGCAGGTGTGTGCCGAGCCGGCTGCCCATCCTGGGGCCAAAGGGGCTCCCTCTGACCAGCTGGGCAGCCTGCGGGAGGCCGGGCAGGACAGGAGCAGGGAGAAAGGGCCCCAGTCACTGCCTCTGACGTGGGAAATAAGTCATTGCAAGGCCTCCGGGCTGTTGTCTGTGGCGAACAAGGCTGGCCCTGCGGCCAGAGGCCAGGTCTGAGCAGTGGTTGTCACTGTGCTGTAGGAAGTGGCCGGGAGGGTGACGACGTGGGAAAGCAGCTCCATGAGAAAAGGCGCCTCTGCAGGGGGGTGGGGACTGTCCCTACTCGGGCCCCTGCGACCCGGAGCGGAAAGGTCGAGTGTGGAGTGGCTCTCAGTCTGCTCAGGGCTCAGGGCAGGCGTGGGCGGGGTGACGGCCAGAGCACCCCATTCTGGGCAGGGCCATTCAGGCCAAGCCGCTGCCTGGCCGTGGCCTTGAAAGGCGTGTGTCATCACCCTGTCACCTCTGCCTCCCAGCCACCTGGTTTGAACATCCTTCTTATCTGAAGGGGGGGAGGGAGTAGCACGCTTTGGAACTGGACGTGGTGGCGGAGAGGAAAACCCTCAGTTTCCCACGGTCCCCAGGAGCGGACGGCAAAGTGGAATGGTGTGACTGGAGGCTCATGTCCTTAAATGTCGTGCCTCTGGGGCCGCAGTGCCACCTGGTCGGAGAGGCCTGGTGTCCTTTTGTTAGCGCCGTTTCTCCGGCGGCCCCGGTGCGGGGCTGTTTATGGCGCCCACCCGGGAGGCGGCTGCGGTAATGTCCCCGCTTTACAGCTGAGGGGCGGCTGTAAAGCGGCCGTTACTGCGGGGTGGCGGCGAGGGTCACGGAGCAGAGAGTCGGAGCCAGAGAAAGGGGCGCACTGTGGCTCCCCAGCGCTGCCAGCTGTGTGTGGGGACGCTGCTCCCACTGCCCACCTACGGGGCCCGGCATTAGGAGCCCAGGCTAGCCAAGGCCAGGATGACACTTGTCCCCACAGCTGACTGCCACGGAACCCCGAGAATGCCCCCGAGAGAAGGCTGAGCGGGGGACTGGCAGGCTGGTCAGCATGGGGTGACATTGGAAGCTGTCAGCCTGTGAGGAGTGTGTTGATTTTGCCCGGAAATGGATCTGGATGGTGTGATTAGCTCTGTTAATCAGCGCACTCCTTGTCCGGGTGACACGCAGGTCTGTTGGGGGGAGCACTCGAACATCAACGCGGTGGGCTGGGAGCTGCCTCGTAGGGAGGTCCCAAGTGGGCGCCACGTGGAGCAGAAAGAGCAGTGAGCGGGTCAGCCAGCGCAGGCCTTGAGTGCAGAGGGGGGACCTGCGGAGAAAGGGGTGTCATCCTGCCTTGGGGAGGTCCTAGATGCCTGCCTGTGAGGGATGCCACGGAGGAGTGCCAGTGGGGTGACTCCGTCCTGTGTGTGTGCATGGCGTTTGCTGAGGGCCAGGCTGCGGGGAGGGAGGAGCAGCTTAGATTTCCTTCTGCACAGCACATGGGAGCAGCTCCTTGTGTGAGAGAACAGAGGTGACGGATCAGGTTGAGTTCCTTGACATTGAACTTGACCCTGTGTGAGCCACACCCCTCCTCCCAGTGCCCTTGATCTCCCAGCCTCCCTGGTCCCCATCACTCCGCCATTCCTCTTCCTTCACATTCTCCCGTTACCCGGAGAGGGGTGACCAGGGCCTGGCTGGATGTTGCTTTGGGATCACCCACCCTCTGAGAGAAAAGACCCTGATCACCATCTGGGATATAGCAGGCGGGGGCTCTTTCATCACGTGCCCCCTTTCAGGTCACGGAGGGCCTGCCCGCTCCCCAGTCTTGCTTTGTTGCGGTGACCTTGGGGCCTTCATTTCCGTGTCACTGTCCCCCCTCCCCCAGGTGAATACGGTGTTGGCAACAAACACGACCCCTTCGAGCCCCCGGAGAGCAAGGACCTGTCCCTGGAGTCGTACTTCGTGGACAGGCCTCCATTGGGCGAGCCCCTCAGCGAGCAGGCAGCCGCCGACGTGCCGGGCAGCCCCGCCCTGCAGCTGGACAGGAAGCGCAAGGCCTCGGGTGACAGCACCCTCGCCGAGGCCCCCGGAGAGGAGCTGTCGGAGGACCCACTGCTGAAAGCCAAGCGCAGGCGGATCTCCAAAGGTGAGCGCGGGCGGCGGCCGCCTGCCTAGCGGCCCGGGGCAGCCCGGGGTGGTGCAGTGGATGCTTCTGGCGCTGCCCTAGAGCCCTGGGGAACCCGCTCACACCCCCTCCCCTGAAGCCAGAGGCAGAGCTAGCCCCCCCTCCCCTCCCCCACCCCCGGTAGGGATGGGTAAGACAGTTGGTTCCCCCTTCCGGGGGGCTTTTTGATTAATTTGTAGTTATTTCTCCATTAGATGACTGGCCTGAGAGGGAAATGACAAACAGTTCCTCTAACCACTTAGAAGACCCACATTGTAATGAGCTGACCAACCTGAAGGTGTGCATTGAATTAACAGGGCTGCATCCTAAAAAGCAACGCCACTTGCTGCACCTTAGAGAACAGTGGGAGCAGCAGGTGTCGGCAGCTGAGAGCAAACCTGGCCGGCAGGGCAGGAAGGAAGTGACCCAGGCCACTCAGCCTGAGGCCACTGCCCAGGGCAATAGCCTCTCCGAAGAGAAGCCCGGCAGGAAAAGGGCAGAGACCAAAGGCAACAGGAGCTGGGCGGAGGAGGCCCTCAAGTCCAGTGACAATGAGCAAGGTAAGCAGAGGCCCTGGGCCCGCCCTCCCGCTCCGGGAGCGGGAAGAGCCCTAGAGGTGGCGGCAGGCAGGGAGTTCTTTCCTGACGTCCTTCAGCCCCCATGCTGAGTCTGGGTGGCCGCCGGGTCCTGAGCACCCAGATTGGCCCTCCTTGGGGAGCTGTAGGTCCCCAGGCCCCATGGGGTGGGAGGCAGAGCGCCCCCCAGAGCGGGCTTCTGCCCTTTGGTCCTTGCCCCTGGAGAGACCAGTGTTTTGTGGGTTAACCTGTCTGACGGCTGGATGCGGGCTAATTAAAATATTAATGCTTTGAGAGCGGAATTGGTGTATCTTTAAGAGCCGAAGCCGCTCTAGCGAGGGGCGCTAACAATGGGCTTCTCCGCACCGGCTGCCGCTCCGTAACGCCCGCATCTCCCCCTTCTCCCCCGCCGATCCAGGTCTGCCTGTGTTCGCGGGCTCTCCGCCCATGAAGGGCCTTTCATCCACCAATGCGAGCGGCAAAAGGCAGGCTCAGCCAAGCTGCACGCCAGCCTCGAGGCCGCCTGCCAAACATCCAAAAATTAAAGAAAACCCGAAGACAGATGTGCTGTGCACGGACGAGGAGGAAGACTGCCAGGCCGCGCTGCTGCACAAGTATACCGACGGCGGTGAGAAGCCGTCGGGGAAGAGGCTGTGCAAGACCAAGCACCTGATACCCCAGGAGCCGCGCCGCAGCCTGCCGATGCCTGGGGACTACTACGTGGACAATAGTGATGGCAAGGTACCTCCGCCCCTCGCCGGCCCTGGGCCTGGGGGACAGCTGCTCTGGGGACAAAGCCTTCCCGGTCCCAGGTCACTCCCCCATCGCAGGGGGCTGTGTTCTGGGTGCTGGTGAAGTTCCAAACCCCTGCCCCCATCACCCCTCCCCTAAACAAAAGCGGGAAATGGCCCGCCTCCTGCCTGCCTTACACGTGTGTGCTGCCTGCTTCTGTGACAGGTGACCGTCAGGAGAGTCCGAAAGCGGCCCGAGTCCAGTTCTGACTACGATCTGTCCCCGGCCAAGCAGGACCAGAAGCCCTTTGACCGTTTGCAACAACTGCTGCCGGCGACGCAGTCCGCCCAGCTGCCCCGCTCCAACTCCCCTCCTGAGGCCACGCAGTCGCGGCCCATGCCCCCCGAGGCGCGGAGACTTATTGTCAATAAGAACGCGGGCGAGACCCTCCTGCAGCGCGCGGCCCGCCTGGGCTACGAGGTCAGTGTCCTGGGGCCCTGGGTTCCCCAACCCCAGCTGCTGCCCCTGACGGTGGGGACAGGGAGGGGGGTGAGCGGCGCCAGTTGGGGTGGCCTGAGGATGTCGGAGCCGCCAGCTCCTCTGCAGGCTCTCCGGTGGCCTGCTCCGTCGCTGTGTGAAAAAGGCCTGTGATGCTCGCTCCATGTCCAGGCACGCAGGCCTGGCATCCTTCCATCCCGCTCACTTATCTCTGATATGAAATCTGACATAACCCAGGGCTTGGCGACTGGGGGAATTTTAATGAGCCCTTTGGATTCTGATTAGCAAGGGGGAGAGGAGTGGGTGGCTCTGTTTTGGTTGCGGGTAGGAAATGTCTGTGCAGGTAGGGGGTGGGGCAGGCCGGAGCCCTCTTTCTGAGCAGGACAGAGAATCCAAGGGCTGAGGATGAGGGGAACTCAGGTTTTGCCCCAAAGTCCCTGCCCTCACCCCACATCCCCATCTGGCATGCCCTCTCTCCCTGTAGCAACATACAAAGCAAGATATTGTCCGGGTTTCTAAGCCTGTATGACCCGGAGTCACTCATTTCCCCCTCTCCGCCTCTTCCCGTGGCGATCGCTAATGTTATCCCGCTCTCAGATGAGGAAACAGCCCCACAGGGGTTAAATGACAGCTTGTACAGGTAGTGAGCGAGCCCACAGTCAGTCTGGCTCCGGAGCCCGGCCCCTCCCCCGCCGCCCACCCCTCCCCCAGCCCTCTCTCCAGGCCGGCTGGGCTCGCACTGGAATTGCCCTTTGCACAGCTAACCTCTGGGAGATAGATGAGTCCCTCTGCCCCAGCGGCTCCCCCACCACGCCTGTCAGTTGAAATTGTGATGTAATAGCCCACAGGGCAAAGGCATTTTTTTTATGCTGGCATCAGCCCTCTGGGAGTTGAATGGGGAAAATAAAATGCGGCTCAGCAAGCTGCGAGAGGAGGCGTGGATCAGCTCCGGTGGCAGGCCCTGGTGGCTGAGGGCCGCAGGGTTTATCTGCAGTTCTGGCTCCCACAGCCCGGCTCCCCAGGCGCGGGAGCCAGCCCTCCCTGGTGGGCTGCCTGGGCCCTGGGCCCCCGAGGCGTGGCTGTGGGGGAAGCTTTGGAAACGGTGCTTTCTTCGTTGTTGGTTGTATGTGCTGTGTTTTCGTCAACATGTCCGTGGTTCAGAAAATGGACTTGTGTCTCCAGCACACACTGGGGGTGGGGGAGGGGAGGCAGGAGGACAGCCTGCTCCACGTGTGTGGATTTCGGGGTTCCTGGCCTTACCTCAGATCTTGGCATTGTTCCTACCAGTTTCCTTCGGGACCAGAGACCTCAGGAGGCCCTTGTTGGTCCCTTCATGAAGATTCCGTTGGGTTTTGATGAGCCGGTGGGTCGGAGGCTTGGGCGACCATGCTTTTGGGGCTACTGGGCCTTTGGTGGCTCCTGAGACCTAGGACAGCTGCTCTGATACGTGAATCGCGCAGGTCATTGCTTTTGGTTGAACATTTCACCACTGGGTGAGCGATTTCAACTTTGAACCCAACTTTCGAGGATTTCTTTAGGCAGAATTGACGTCAGGACGGCAACTGGTCGGGAGATGTGGCAATGAGACCTTTGAAAGTGGCAGGACAATTTGCTTAACCCAGCAGAGGTGTCGCCGGACGCCCAGGGCAGGGAGGGCTTTCCTGGAGGTAGTCTTTGCCGTCCTTGCTGTCTGCCGAAGTGCCAGTCAGAGGCCGCCCAAGCTTTACGTCCCGCTAAGCCACCTCCTGAGGTTGGGAAACAGACGGCGAGCGAGGCCAGAGACGCCCAGACCTCCCCTCCCGGGCCGGGCTTCTGGTTCTTGGGCTAAAAGGCCAATGTGCAACCGCATGCTTGTGCGTTTAGTGGTGATGGCTACATTTTCTATGAATTGAATAAATCATGTTTTTTAAAAAGTTAATGAGGCATTTAATTAATTAACAATGTCGGGTTTATGGCCTTTATGGTTACATTTTGTGGTTAATGGCATTGGGCTTATAGCCGCTTCACACAGAACTGTCCAATGAAAACAGCGGGATTTTGTTTGGGAACGGGTGGGTTGCCCCGTGAGCGCTCCCATTTCCAGGGCAGAAAATAAACCAGGAAACGTGTTGGGTGGACAGGTTTGTCTGGCCTCTTAGCCATTCCTGCCGCTGTTGGTGATAGCGCTTGCCATCCATTTAGAGGCCGGTGCCCTCCCGGCCGGGAGAAGGTAGTCAGCCCACTTGACCCCGACAGAGGGCCTGAGGGTGCTCGTCACGCCAGGTTGCGACCCTCTCCCTGGGGCCCTCTGGGCCTTTTGAATCTTCCCAGCTGCCCAGCTCCCAGAAGCCCCGAGTTCTAGCTCCAGGACTGCGTGTTCACTGAACATGGGATTTAACTTCTCTGGACTTCGGTTTCCCCCAGTGTTGAATGAGAACAGTGCCACCGCCCTGGCACGTCATGGGTTACTGTGGCATGTAATGGGACAACAGACGGCATGCTCATTTGGGGAGGCCGGCAGTACTGTGTACATAGCAACAGCCACGTGGCTGTGTTAGGACAGCCCGTGGCAAAACGGCTGGCCTGGCTGTGGGTGACTCCTGCCGCTGCCACCCTCCTGGGAAGGAGTTGACTTGCCCATCGGCTCTGCTGCCCTTTCATTTCTGGGTGCCCTCCGATCAGCCCTGGCAGCGACGAGGGTTTCCAGGTGAGGGCCATAATTGTCAGAGCAAATAAAGCCCGGGTGACAGGCCACCAGACAGGCCACCGGGCCCCGGGGAAATTGATCTGTGCACAGCAGTCAGTGGCGCTCAGACCTGATCCCAGACCACGTGACGGGGCCTCTCCCTGGTGGGGCACACAGCTCATTAGCTTGCAGCCGTCCGCTCCTGCCTGGCTGGGGAGGACCTGCTAAAAGAGCAGCAGCTTCATGCGGTATCCTGGATACCGGGGCTCGGGGCAGGTGGCCTGGGAGCCCAGAGCATTGTGGGCTTGCTGGCAGGTTAGGATCTGAAGGGAGAGCTCGTTTGTGGGCATGCCTCGTCCCTTCCTCTTGTTTTTGGAGGGGAGCTGCCGCACTGACCTGAAGCTTCTCATGTGGAACATTCTGGTCAGCTCCCAAGTGGTGGGTCACCTTTGATTGACATGTCCGGGAAAGGGCATAGGAGAGTTGTCATGGAGAGGCCTGCCGTGACCCACGCGGCTCCCCCAACCGGTGGAGCATGCGTCCGGCCATCTGCTGGGCGGGGCAGGCAGGAAAAGAGTCAAGCATGTTTGTGTGTTTGAAAACTCCCTTCGTCAGGGTAGTGATAATGAAACATGGAATGAAGGCTGCTCTGCCTGCTGGGAGCATGTCCTAGGACTGTGAACACGCCAAAGAGTAGAAATCATACAGCGATTGTGGTGCCCGCTGTTGACACAGAACACCCTTCTGAGGAAAGGCCAGCGTGTGTTATCAGTCCCTGTGTTTGCTGAAATAAACAGGAAAATGCTGGTCATTCAGCCCCAAGTGGGGTTCAGGGTGAGGCAAAGTGGGGGAGGGGGGTGTGCAAAGCATGTTGTGTCATTTCTTGGCGACGCACGTGACGCACAGACGGAGCTTCCCTCTCACTGTTCAACATACGAACAGGAGCGTGTGCGCCGTAGGCTGTCCTTGTCCATGTGTCATCTAAGAGATTAGAAGGGGACACCTCTGTCCCGGCCCAGCCAAGCGCTGGCCTGAGGCCTCAGCTAGCCCGTGGCGTCCTCCTGCCGCCTGAGAGCCCCCGTGACGCTCCTGTCTCAGGAGGAAATGGACCCTGGGAGAAGTTCAAGGGTCACTTGCCCTGGGCCGGGCTGCTGGGTTCATGCACAGTCACCAGCCTGCAGAACCTAGGGGACACCGTCTCCATCACTGGGCCCTTCCCATGTGCTCTCAGACCCAAGGATGGGTGCCGGGGGAAGCGGGCACTGCCCATGAGGCCACTTCCAGGTGCGTTGTGCGGCGCTCTGACGCGGTCCCCTCACTCCCGCAGGAGGTGGTCTTGTACTGCTTGGAGAACAAGATTTGTGATGTGAACCACCGCGACAATGCCGGATACTGTGCCCTGCATGAAGCCTGTGCCAGGGGGTGGCTGAACATTGTGCGACACCTTCTCGAATACGGTGCTGACGTCAACTGCAGTGCCCAGGACGGAACCAGGTCAGTTGCGGGGCTTGGTGTCGGCCTGGCCCTGCGGGGCACAGGCGGTATCTTTATCTTTCTGGGCACATGGGAAACCCCAGAGGGAAAGCTGGCGAGTGACCTGGAAGCGCATTGATGGTGGAATCCACCAGAGCTTTCTGGCAAATTTAGCTAGAGCTTTCAGAGTTTGCAATGTTCCCACGGACAAAAGTTGAAAATGTCGAGCCTGCCTGAGTAATTGGAGTGTTGCCCTTTAAGACCCCATACTTTCCATCAGCGTCTACTGAATGACACCATTTAAAATATCCTGGAGCCCACAGTCCCAGAATCCAGACAGGGCTACTGCCGCTGGTTTGGTGTAAGATCTGCCCGGGCCACACACACCCAGAGCCCACACACCCTGTCCTTGACCTTGGTTCCTGGGGTGCTGCTGGGAGGTGGGGCACGACGCCTTCTTAGTGGTTTACGGTTTCCAAACAGCATTCCCCATTCGTGGACACTGGTGGGAGGGCCCTGCACCTTCTGGTTGATTTTTTTCTTTTTTTTTTAACAGATTAGGCTTTTTTGTTATTATTTGTTTTATTGAAAACAGAGAGAAATGCCAATGAGGAGAGAGAATCATGGATCAGCTGCCTCCTGCATGCCCCACACTGGGACTGAGCTCACAACTCAGGCATGTGCCCTGACCGGGAATCCAGCCGTGACCTTTTGATTCATAGGTTAACGCTCACCCACTGAGCCAGCCAGCCGGGCTTTTTTTTTAATAACGTTTTCATTTTGCCTGTGCTCCTTCTTAGGCCCGGGACTAGGTACGTTAGCATTTGAGAATTAGGCCTGGAATAGTAGGCACATCGCTTGACCCTGGGTCAGTCCCTGCCTCAGTTTCCCTCTCTGGAATGTCAGTGGCAGCAGACCTGTGAGGATGGTTAGAGGCGGGAGCTGACCCTCTGCCTGTGTCCCCCAGACCCCTCCACGATGCAGTTGAGAACGACCACCTGGCGATCGTCCGCCTGCTGCTCTCCTATGGTGCTGACCCCACTTTGGCTACGTACTCAGGTAGAACCATCATGAAGATGACGCACAGCGAACTCATGGAAAGGTTTTTAACAGGTACGGCCAGGTCACGTGGCGGCGTCATTCAAACCTGGGGAGGGGGGTTCCCTGCGCTCCTGGCCACGCGCTCAGAGGGCCACCCTCGTTTACTTACTGGGTCACCAATGTCAAGTTAGTTTCGGAAAGAACATACAGAATCCAGAGGAGGTGCCAGCTTTATGTTGGCCTCTGAGGGTGGAAAAATGCTTAGCTTGCCCGGCTGCTTTTGTTTGCTGGGCAAGGAGGCACCCATCCCTGGTCGGAGGGTGTGGGAGGGGACGCGCCCTGGGGGTGAAATGTCCCCCAGTCCCCTAGCCCCTGCACCCGGTGCTCAGCAGCAGCTTTCCCTCTGTCTGCAGACTATCTGAAAGACCTGCAGGGCCGCAGCGACGAGGACTCCAGCAGCTTCTGGGACTTCTACGGCAGCTCCGTGTGCGGTGAGCTCAGTGGGCAGTGCGGGCCTTCGGGCCATTTCTCTGCTGGGGATGCGGGTGCCACAAGCGGGGCTCGCTGGGAAGTGTGTTTGGGGTCCTTCTCTGATCGGACACAGTCTGACTGTGCTGATGCCGTTCTCTCTCCCTCCCTCTCGCTCGCCCTCCATTAGAGCCGGATGATGAAAGTGGCTATGACGTGCTGGCGAACCCGCCGGGGCCAGAGGACCTGCAGGAGGATGACGAGGCCTGCAGTGATGTGTTCGAATTTGAGTTTGCGGAAAGCCCCCTCCTGCCGTGTTACAACGTCCAAGTGTCCGTCGCGCAGGGGTGAGCATGGCTGTCGTGTGCTTGGGAACGACTCAGGTGCTCTTGGGTGCGGGAGGGGATTCCAAAGTGTCTGTCACACTTGGGAATGCAGATCTTTCCCTGGTGGTGGTGGTGGGGGGGGCACAGCATGGTTAGTAACTGCCCTCATCAGAACACACCACCAGAGCCTGGCCGGTGTGGCTCAGGGGTTGAGTGATGACCCAGGAACCAGGAGGTCAGGGTTCGATTCCCAGTCAGGGCACAGACCCGGGGTTGTGGGCTCCATTCCCAGTGTGGGGTGTGTAGGAGGCAGCCGTTCCATGATTTCCCCCCCCCCCCCCCCCGTCTCCTTCTCCCTTCCTCTCTGAAACCAATACAAATATATTTTTTAAACAAAGAATACACCCCCAGAGCTCAAAGGACACTGTTGGGTCCTTCAGTCACTAGGCTCTTTGGAAAGGGATCCTAAGTCTCTCCAACAGGCACTAAGGTCCCTGATCTATACCGATGACACGTACTTCCTGCATCTGATGAGCAAAAGCACTGGGAGGTCCCCGGGCTCTTGTGTGTCATCAGATTTGGTTAGCTCGTGTGTGTGTGTGTGTGTGTGTGTGTGGTCAGCAGGATCCAACAATGGACGCGCGCGCGCACACACACACACCCGACTTTTATTTGCTTCTTCGTGTTCATCCCTGCCCATCCCCCTGCCAGCGTCACTCCTACACACACCCACACACACACACACGACACTGAATTGTGCGTGTCTCATGCCTCAACACCCCTCTGACCCCTTGTGTGTGACACGCTCCTGCGGCCGGGCACTGCCCCTGAGCCCAAGGCCCATGGCTGACCCGTAAGAGTGGCGAGGACGGGTGTGAGGAATGGAACACACCTTCGCAGGCGCCCTGCGGGCCGGGGCTGGGGCTGGGGCTGGGGCTGGGGTGGGAAAGCTGGAGGGCCCCCCTCTGCGTTTACGGTGCTTTGTCTGTGCGGGGGGGAGGGGAGGAGAAACCAAGGAGGCGCTTGTGCTGGCCTCTTCCGGTGACTGGTGCCGGGCGCTCCTTGGAGAGCGAGCCCCTGAGTCAGGTTCCGCCAGCGCCTGTGACGCGGCAGTTTGTGATGCGGCTCCTCCAGCTGCCGCTTCGGCTCCTGGCTGCGTTGCCTGGTCCTCCCCGAGGGGCCTCTTTTATTTGTTTGTTCCTAATGTGTTTTTATTGATCTCGGAGTGGAAGGGAGCGGGAGACAGAAACATCCGTGTTGCGGGGGAATCATGAATCAGCCGCCTCCTGCTCGCCCCACACTGGGGGTGGAGCCCGCACCCCGGGCCTGTCTCCTTGACTGGATTCGAACCCTGCCCTCCTGGTTCCTAGGTCAATGCTCAACCCCTGAGCCATGCAGGCCGGGCCCTAAGTGGCCTCTTGATAAATGGAGATGCAGCCAGAGGGAGTGGCAAGAACTAGATCCCCTCTTCTGCGGAGGAAGGGGGTGCTGGGGGAGGGGGTGTCCGTGCGGACGGAGCGGCCCCTGCCTGTCCCACCAGGGACCCAGCTCGCGGGGGTGGCGGTTAGCACTTGGCAAGCGCTTCGCACGGTGCCCGGCGCTCAAATAGCTTTGCTTGCCGCCGCAGGCCCCGCAACTGGCTGCTGCTGTCGGACGTGCTGAAGAAGCTGAAGATGTCCTCGCGGATATTCCGCTGCAACTTCCCCAACGTGGAGATCGTCACCATCGCCGAGGCCGAGTTCTACCGGCAGGTTGCAGCGAGCCTCCTGTTCTCCTGCCCCAAAGACATGGAGGCCTTTAACCCCGAGAGCAAGGAGCTCCTGGATCTGGTGGAGTTCACGGGAGAGCTGCAGAGCCTGCTGGGCTCCACCGTGGAGTGGCTGCACCCCAGCGACACGGGCTCGGATGACTACTGGTGAGCCGGCCCGGCCGCCTGTACAGTGTGTCATAGTGTTAATCCTTGTGCATAGGTGCCATATACGGCTATTTCTGTAAAGAAAGGACACTATTACATATGGAAATATCTCTTCTTTATATAAGAGAAACGGCTCCAGTGGGAAAGGACTTCGAAACGTGGTTCTGTTTCCTTTTTGAGCTTTTCAGTCCGTTTTTATGAAGCTGTTGTAATGTTCCTTTGCTTTTCCATGCACACACGCTTTGGGGTATGTTTGTGTCTTTTTTTTTCTTGGAAGATTTGTTTCTTTGCTTTTCTTTTTTAAGGAAGGGGGAAAAAAAAAGATGAGGAAACGGAGCGCAACACTCTGATTTAATTTCATACAAAGCTCCGACGGATGGCCGAGGCAACAGCCATGTAGTGTGGCTGCACCTGTGTGGTTGGTTTGGGGGTGAATTCGGTGATGTTGTAATTTTATGTTTTGTTTACAGTGTACCTGCTCGGGTCAGGTAAATGCCATTGGATGCAGTCCAGTGGCGTGTAATATAAATTCAAACCATACCCACACACAACAACTAATTGTATGAAACTTTTATATCCTAATTTAAAAGCTGTGAAATTAGTTTTCACGCATCAAACCGGATTGTTTATATGTTTAAACATTTTATGCTCTTATTTAAAGAAGACTTTGAGCTATTTTTTTCTGTACCCTGTAAAATATTGAAAACTAACATAATATGTTGAGGTTGCTTGAAAATGTACATAAAACTAAAATTTTCTGAATTGTGTGTTTATGTTTGAAATCTGTGTTTTAACTTTGTAAGTAAATTCTCTGCCTTTGTATTTATATTTTACAAAAATTTTCTTAAAAGGCAATAAACCTGTTGAAGAAAGGAGAACATTGATGTTGTGTGTTATGTATTCCTAAAATGTCACAGATTTTTCTAAAAAATCTTTATTGTTGAGAGTATTATAGATGTTCCCTCCCTCCTCCTTTCTCCTCCCCCCCCCCCCCATTGCCTCCTTCCACCTTGTTCAGCCCCACCCCATGCCTTCACCACCCTGTTCTTGTCCTTAGGTAAGATCTTTGGTTGATCTCTTCCCACCCCTCCCCCACCCCCGCTGAGAGTCAGCCTGTTTCATGCTTCCATGCCTCAGCTTTCATTTTACTTACCAGTTTACTTTGTTCATTAGATTGCTTCTTTATCTTGATTTTTAGATTCGATTGTTGATCTGTATTTATTGCCATTTATTCACTCTTTTTAATCTTTTCTTCTTCTTAATCTTCCTCTTCTTAGAAAGTACCCTTTAGCATTTCATATAATCCTGGTTTGATGGTGATGAACTCCTTTAGCTTTTTCTTATCTGTGAAGCTCTTTATCTGACCAATTCTGAATGATAGCTTTGCTGGGTAGAGTAATCTTGGTTGTAGGTTCTTGCTATTCATTATTTTGAATATTTCTTGCCACTCTCTTCTGGCCTGTATAGTTCCTATTGAGAAATCAGCTGATAATCGTATGGGTGCTCCCTCATAGGTAACTAACTGTTTTCCTCTTGCTGCCTTTAAGATTCTCTCTTTGTCTTTTGCCCTTGGCATTTTAATTATGTGTCTTGGTGTGGTCTTCTTTGGATTCTTCTTGTTTGGGACTCTCTGTGCTTCCTGGACTTGTAAGTCTATTTCACCAGGTGGGGGAACTTTTCTATCATTATTACCCAGTGGCTCAGTTTCCCCAGTCAGCTGAGCTTGGGGCCCTCTATTTGTGTCCCTATATGGACTATGTGCCCAGTTTTGTAGTTGAGCCTTGATTGCTGTTGGCACCTCTGGGAGGAGTTGACCTCCAGGCCAATTGGCTGTGAGGACCCGTTGGGGCTATAGAGAGAGCTGCTTTGCGGGAGGGAGGCCTAGCTGTGAAGCAAGGCTCTGGTGCTAGAGCTGGGTCTTGGGCCTTTTATTGGCAGGTTTGGGGCAATTTATCACCAGCTGCAGCTTGTTTGAGAGCCAGGACTGGCCATTCATATGGAAAAGCTGCTGTAAACAACTTGGGTGGGGTGGGGTCTCAGGGAATCACTGGGGCGGAGCTAACAGTGCTCCAGGATGATGGGGATTCGGGTAGGGCTGCCAGTCATCCCAGGGATGGGGAGAGTCCCACCACAGGAACAATGACCCCTGTGAGCACCTGCGCCTTTGAGAAAGCCACCCCTGAGTTCCTGCCCTGAGGCCAGACCATCCGCTCCTGATTTACATCTGGTTCCCCCGGCACTGGAACTGGGAAGAACCCAGCCAAGTAAGTTCATGTGCCAGTCCGGTAAGAGGAGCAGCTGGGTCCCCAGCAGCCTCTGTGTCTCTCAGCTCCAATCCCGCTGGTTTTCACAGCCTGTCATTGTGGGGACTTCTCCCTGCGCTGGACGCTGGGCAGGGGTCTGGTGTAGGGCTGGGACCCCTTGCTCTTCTGAGCAGCCCCCACAGAGATGACCTCCCTCCCGATTGAAAAAGCGCCCCGCCCCTCCACCAGTCTCGGTGTGCTTCCTTCTTTACTTCTCTAGTTGTAGGACTTGCACTCAGCCTGCTTTCCAGTGGTTCTGAATGATGGTTGTTCTGTATTGGTTGTGATTTTGACGTGGTTGTGGGGGGCAGTGCCACCATCCTGGTTCCTCACAGGTGTTTTTTTAAGTGCTATTGATGGCAAATTTCCTATAGATAATTGTAGGACAATTTATAGTCTCTGAACCAAAGCAGACTGGAGGATTTCAGGGGAGTTGTGCTCAGAATATGGTTTGGAGTCCTATTCTGAAAGCCCAGTTTGTGGCTGTATATTTTGATGTCTCAAATCCTTACCTCCCCCATCTTCTTTGAAGCCTTAGTCAGGTTTTACATCGCCTTTGGGCTTGATGGACTGCAGCAGTTCTGTCATGACCAGCCCTTCATCTTTTCCAGAAACGGCTTTCGTTGTGTCTTTTCTCCCTTCAGAACTCATGTGTTTTGGTCACTTTCTGAGTCAAATACAAACTGGCATGGACTGATAGTCAAGGCCTATACCTTTAACCTCTCTGCTCCTCTATTGCTTAATTTTTCCAGCAGTTTCCATATTGGGGTCTGTTACTTGGTTCTCCATTTCTGTCCCACTTCTTTTAAGGTCCTCCTTAGTTGCAGAGGTTAGAAAACCGAAAACTACTAAACTCCCTTGCAGCTAGGAATCTGTTTGGTTAGGAAGGCAGAGAAAGGTAGAGGCATCATCCGGCTATAGTGGCTGCAGGGAGACACACTGGTCAGTTGGAATGACTAGACCAGCCTTCCAACACTGGGTCTTCAGCTTCATAGGTGATGAGAAGTGGTGGTGGTAGTGGCAACAGCATTCTGATGCCCGGATGACAACCTCAGCCTGTTGCTCTTGAACCCAGTGGTTCCACTGTGGTCCCTGACTCACATTCCCCTGGCTCTCCCAAAGATTTGATGACTTGTTTCAAGTTTGTGTTCAGAATGCCCTGAGCACGTCCTAGACCAGCATTGAACCCTGAGAACATCTAGGCAGAGCAGATGGGCTCTGGGGTCAGGGGCAAAGCTGTGGATATTATGTGCTGGAAGAGAGGGTCTTGAAGTATGTGGAGGGGGAGGGGTCAGCAAACTCCCTGAAATTTATTAATATTAATTGTTAATATTAATTTTTCTGATTATTAAAAAATACATTAAAAAAAAAAAAGCCCAAGCATTTTAGACATGGAGGCTCTTTGCCATCACTCCCCCCCCCCCCCCCCCCCCCCCCGCAAAGTTAAAGCTACTGATGAATTTTTGAAGGAAGTCATTTCTGGCAGTGGAGTGATGGAGAGAATGAAATAAATAGGACCAGTAAAATGGACTTGCAGTAATGACGTGAACCTTGGTCAGGAACCAGATTGTTTTTTTTGTGTGTTTTTTTTTTTAATTTCTTTTTTTTTAAATATATTTTATTGATTTTGTAGAGAGGAAGGGAGAGAGATAGAGAGTTAGAAACATCGATGAGAGAGAGTCATCTATCAGCTGCCTTTTGCACACCCCCCACTGGGGATATGCCTGCAACCAAGGTACATGCCCTTGACCGGAATCGAACCCGGGACCCCTCAGTCCCCAAGCCGACGCTCTATTCATTGAGCCAAACTGGTCCCGGCAGGAACCAGATTGTTTGCGGTGGGAGGCAGGAAGAAAAGGATACATAGTTTCCTTCTGTTTACCCAGGGGCCGGGAGTTAGGCACAGGCGGTGAACTGGTTACTAATGTGGCTTTTGTAATCAAAGAAAGTATGATAATTTCAAGAGAAACACCAGAAGTGCTTTATTCAAAGTAATACCCCTGGCTAGGTACACATTTCCCCATCTTTCAGGTAATTTGTGGATACCATCCCAACAGAACTTGTTTTGAGGCAGACCATTCAGAGACCCCATTTCCCACTTCCTGGTACATTTTGAAGTGCTGCTCAGACAGGGTGTGTGCCATCGATCGGAACAAGTCATCTGAAGGAGCAAGGGCTGGTGAATATGGCCAGTGGGTTAATACTTCCCAGGCAAGATCTTTTAATGTGTCTTTAGCTGGTTTTGAAGTGTGTGATTCAGGTGCATCATCATAAAGCAAAGTTACTTTGCCATGTCTTCTGGCCCATTCTGGTAGTTTCACCATCAAAGCGTGGTTCAAATTGATTATTTGTTGTCGGTAGCGATCAGTACTCACGGTTTCACCTGGTTTTGGAAGCTCATAATATGCCACACCTTCCTGATCCCACCAAATGCAGAGTACTGTCTTTCCGAAGCGATTTGGCCTTGCAGTCCATGTTCATGGTTGACCTGGATCAACCCATGATTTTGTGCATTTGGGAATCTCAAAATAAATCTACTTTTCATCGCCAGTCACAATTTGATGCAAAAAAGACTTTCAGTTGATTTTCCTTCCTTTAAAATCTTTCCCATTGCATGTAAACGATCGGAAATTGTTTGCTGAGCAACATTTAATCTTTCTGCAAGTTGTTTTTTAGTTTGACACACATCTTCATCTAATAATGCTTGTCATTGATGGTCTTCAAAGTTTTTTGGTTGACCTGGACTTTCTTTGTCTTTCACATCAAAATCATCACTTTTAAAGCATTTAAAGCAGTGTTCACAAGTATCTTGAGATGGAACATGCTCACCACAAGCTTCCCGAAGTATACAATCACTTTCAGCAGCACTTTTCTTCAAAATAAAGTAATGAATTAGAACTTCCGCAAATGCTCTTTTCTTGGCACAAAATTCAACATTTTTAAGCGTAAAAATATCTATGATGTTAACACCTTCAGAAAATTTGACATAAGAAGTTTTGAAGCTTGCTGTTAATACAACAAAATAGCATACATATCAAATCACATATACACTGAGTGGCCAGATTGTTATGATCTCTGAACGCCTAATAATCTGGCCACTCAGTGTATATCCTTCCTATATAATAAAAGGCTAATATGCAAATTGTTCCCTCCACCCGGAGTTCGACCGGCAGGCAGGCAGGCCAACCTCCCATGTCCCTTCCCCCTGGTCAGGCTGACCAGACCCCACCCATAATGAAGTCATGCACCAGGCTTCTAATACACACACACACACACACACACACACACACACACACACAGAGTGGCCAGATTATGATCTGGCCACTCTGTATATCAACATATATGTAACTCCATCTAGTCTAGTGAAAAAATCCCCATTATTAACTGGTACACCTGGTAAACATCTACATATCTGCTTTAAAAATTCCCTCTGGGGAGAGAACAGGCTGCAGGGGGAAGGGATGAAAGTGCATGCCTGTGAATGGCCCTAAAGATGTGACTTTGGCATCTATAACGATAAACCAGAAGCAATACCTAGGAATCAAAAGGGAAAATGAAACAAACCTGTCTCACTCTGTATTCACTCGGTAGCACACCCAGACAGAAAGGAACTGTTCCTACTCACTAAAACAATACATTGATTACCTAACCCCTAGTGGGTTTACCCTAAGCAAACACATGAAATTGTTCTCAGTAATCTCATCCTTGTGCTGAAACTGTCCCTTTTGTGTTGTAAGATCAAGCAAAAGTAGTCAGTATTGTTGAGAGCTGGGATTGGGGCATGGGAGGAAGGAAATGCGAGTGTAACATTGCTGAGACTGGATAGATTGTGGCGCTGAACTTGAATTGGAAGTAGGGAGCTTCCCCGTCGGTGATCTTGGGAAGATTCAGGGAGAGTGGGGTGCCTGGAGAGGGCATGGGGCCCCTCACTTATTCCCCTCGTCCAGCTGCTTGTTCTCGAGCTTTGTCTCTTTATAAAAAGCCTGTGATCTGGTGAGTTAAAGGTAAGACTGTGAACTGATGATGAATTTGATCTTAAAAAGTGTTCCCTAATTCCGCCCACTGAAAAGGCTTAGAAACAATGCCCAATGGGAATGAGCACCACTAGCTCTAAGACTGTGGTTTCTAAACACCTTTTCCCACTAAAAAGAATGGAGGTTCCTTTGAGAAATCATGGATTCCGGTTGAAGAGGGAGAGTTGAGGGGAGTATGGATATACACAAGCTAGTGGCACCGTGCCAGAGGCTGGGCAGCCAGCCTGGGGAAGTACAACTGGATAAAGTCGGGCTGCTCCGAGCACTACAAATACAAACACAAACACAGAAGTTGCCCAAATCCATGAGTTCATAAAGATATACAGAACAAGCTGACCTGCCCTGGCCGGTGTAGCTCGGTGGATAGAGCATCTATAGCATTTATATTGTAGATTGTGTGTTGAAATGGTAAGCATTGGAGAGATCCAGGTTCAATTTGAAGGGTCCCAGGTTCAGTTCTGGTCAAGGTGCATGTAGGAGGCAACCGATCGATTTGTCTCTCCCACATCAATGTTTCTCTCTGTCTCTCCCCCTCCCTTCCACTTTCCCTAAAGATCAATGGGAAAATGTCCGCGGGTGATTAACAACAGCAAAAACGGATCTGTTTTGGAGGGATGCTGGGGAAACCCTCATCATTTGAAAAAGAATCAAGGCTTTTCCCTGTCTTTCCTACAGGAAAGGATCTGGTATGCTTTCCAGCAGTGCCCCGGCCGGAATGTGAAGCAATAATAGAATGCTGCCATTTCCCAGCCCTCAATGAAGTGGTGCGTCTAGGCCGCAGTCATGAATGCCGGCATTACCAGAAATAGAGTTGAAAAGGGACATCCGGGCATTTTGAGCTCCTGATGGGAAAACACCTACCATGCGGGAGTCTAGGAATAGAATGTGAGCCATGTGTGGAATGTAGCCTTTTCTAGAAGCTGGACTTTAAAAAGTGAAAAGAAACAGGTGACATTGTTACATTTTATTTTAACTCGTGCTCTCCAAAGTCTTACCATTTCAACATGCAATCTATAAAAACTACTGAGAGTTAACTTTTTTCCTATTAAGACTTCTCAACAATGCAATGCACATTTCACACAGCGGACAGCAAACTCATTAGTCAACAGAGCCAAATATCAACAGGACAACAATTGAAACTTTTTTGGAGAGACACATTTTTTAAACTTAAATTTCTTCTAACGCCACTTCTTCAACATAGACTCGCCCAGCCCTAACTGGTTTGGCTCAGTGGATAGAGTGTTGCCTACAGACTGAAGGGTCCCGGGTTTGATTCCGGCCAAGGGCATGTACCTTGATTGCAGGCACATCCCCAGTGGGGGGGGGGGGGTGCAGGAGGCAGCTGATTGATGATTCTCTCTCATCGATGTTTCTAACTCTCTCTCCCTCTTCCTTCCTCTGTAAAAAATCAGCTAGGAAAGCTGGGAGAGAGAGAAAAATAGCAAATGGCAATGGCAAAGGCTGCAGGGGTCAGGGTAGGCAGCACTTCTCTGCAGTTTTTAGTGGTTTCAACATCCAGACACCCAAAATAAAACTGCTGAGTTTGAACAAGAACAAATGCAACTTTGTGTCACACAGATTATCACACGGAGCAAAGGACGGACCGAAGTTCGGACAATAGTACACAGTGCACATCTTCAGTGGAATATATTCTGAGAAAAGAAATAGCTGCTGAGATAGCTTGAACTTGACTTAGTAAATCTCTCGTAGCGATATTTGTGCTGGAATTCTGAAAGAGTTGTATATGCATTGATGATAGAGCAAACGATAAGTACTAGTATATTGGTAATGTTAGAAACCACTGTGGCCCTGGCTGGTGTGGCTCAGTGGATAAAGTGGACTGAAGGGTCCTGGGTTCGATTCCAGCCAAGGGCATATACCTCTGTTGCAGGCTCTGCCCCTACCTGGGCCCTGGTTGGGGTGCGCACAGGAGGCAACCCATTGATGTGTTTCTCTCCATCATGTCACGTCACGTCGCTGTTTTTGCTGTCTTTCCCTCTCTCTTCCACTCTCCCTCAGAATCAATGGGGAAATGTCCCAGGTGAGGCCTGTGGAAGAAGGGAGATACAGACATGGGATGTGGGAAAGGAGAAAGCCTTGTGTCGCGTTTGAATTGCCAACTTAAGATTGAAACAAAACAGATGCAATGTGCACTTCCAAGCTCCGCCTACTGAAAGGGCCAAAGAAGCATTGACACCCGCTGGTCATGAGCACACGTAGCACCAAATTCTTGGCTTCTAAAACCAGGAGAGGGACAGGCTGGCCCCACAGACCTCCCAATCCGATGGCTAAGGTTCTTGGGGAAAATGTGTCACCTGAATCCAGCCAGGAGACAGACACATCCAGAATGGGGGCCTGCCCTTTTATTTATTTATTTATTTATTTATTTATTTATTTTAAATATATTTTATTGATATTTTACAGAGAGGAAGGGAGAGAATTAGAGAGCTAGAAACATCGATGAGAGAGAAACATCGACCAGCTGCCTCTTGCACACCCCCTACCGGGGATGTGCCCGCAACCAAGGTACATGCCCTTCACCGGAATCGAACCCAGGACCTTTCAGTCCGCAGACCAACGCTCTACCACTGAGCCAAACTGGTTTCGGCTTATTCTTTTATTTTTTAATCAGTGGCATGGAAAACAGAAGTGGGAGGGAATGTTCTAGATTAGAGAGGACTGAAGAGACAAGCCAACCGAACACAATGCATTGATGATAGAGCAAACGATAAGTACTAGTATATTGGTAATGTTAGAAACCACTGTGAACCTTGAATCCTAGATCAGGGGAAAATAACTAGAAACACTTTAGGGACCGCTGGGGTCTTTTTAAAAATCAGTTCCATTGAGGTATAATTTCCATACAAGAAAAGACACCCAGGGAAGCTCCGCCCCCAATCAGGAATGTAACATTTCCATCGCCCCAAAAGGGCCCTGCGTGTCTGCTTTCAACAGCCCCCTCACCCTGAGGTGGTTTCTACCATTAGAGAGTCAATGGGGAAACCGAAATAAAAACGATAAATTAGAGCGTATTATTGAGTAAATGTGAATTTTCTGAGGAGTAATAACGGCATCGTGGCTGTGCAGGAGAATGTTCTGCTTCTCAGGCGAGGTGTGCTGGGGGCTCCGGCGGAATTGTGATGTCTGTGGTTTACCTTCCAATGGTCCCGTTAAAGAGTGCGCACACAGAGATAAGAGATGGTACAACACTAGCAATTGGTGAATCTGGGGAGAGTGCGTTCAGCTGTTCTTGCAACTTTTCCAGGGGCTTGGAATTTTTCAAAATAAGAAGCTGAGGGCAAAAATGTCATTTCCACCTCAGACTCTCCTCACTGCCTCTCGTAGCTGCATTCTCAGAGCAAGAGGAAACACGGACAGGTTAAAACAGTCACTGCCTCATCTCTCTTCTCCCTTTTCTGAAAGGCATTCGGATTCTGTCAAAAACAGAAGGCCTGCCTGACCGATTGAGCATCGAGCTATGAACCAGCAGGTTACGGTTCGATTCTGGTCAGGGCACAGGCCTGGGTTGTGGGCTCCATCCCCAGTGTGGGGCGTGCAGGAGGCAGCCGATCCAGGATTCTTTCTCATCACTAATGTTTCTCTCTCCCTCTCCCTTCCTCTCTGACATTAACACAAATATATTTTAAATGAATACATACATACATATATACATACATACATAGCAGCACATCGGGGATTGATGTCAACATATGAAATTTGGGGGGAACACAGACTTTCAATTCACGACACCTTCCTTCCCAGAGCCCTCCGGCTTGGACAAATGGGAGGCCTGTGTCAAGCTGAGCAGGCAGGCCCTCCCTCCCTGAGAACCTACAGGCAACAGAGCCAAGGTGTAGGCAAGGCTTGCCTCCCCCCACGATTCTCCCCCACGCTCGGGGCTCAGGCCAAGACCACACTCTCTGTGGGCTGTTCCCAGCCACTGGTGGCGCGGGCCGACTCATTCCGGGGCCAGGGCTCCTCCAATGGGAACCTGCTCCGCCTCCTCCGGCCCGGCAGGCTGCATTGCAGCTCTGTCCAGTCTGAGCATCTTCCCACTCCTTCCTTCCTCTCTTGCACAAGCGGCGGCCCTGTCAAGGTCGGGTCGAAGGGCTTCCTTCCCTTTTCCTGCCTCCGCCAATGACTCACTTTTTGGTCTAGGCCCATCTTGGCATCTGCTTCTTGGGGACAGACACACGCACTTGCCCTCCGTCACATTGGAGGGAGGAGGAGGGAGGAGGGGGGAGGGGGAGGACGGGGAGGAGAAAGAGGAGGAAGGTGGGCATTCCATGAGTGCTTAGGTCACAGAAGGCTTCTCTGGGGAGTGGCGTTGAGCAGGCCAGTGGATAAGTAAATGGGCTCGTGGTTAGCCAATGCGATACTAGATCCCAGCTACACCAACCAAGACGGATGCAGGTCACAAACAATACTGACTAAAATAGAAGGCAAGTTACAAAAGAATGCATGCAGGGTGACACATTCATGCCACATTAACAAACAGGCAAGCCCTGGCCCGTTTGGCTTGGTGGATAGAGTGTTGGTCTGTGGACTGAAGGGTCCCGGTTCAATCCACATCAAGGGCATGTGCCTTAGTTGCAGGCACATCCCCTGGTGTGCAAGAGGCAGCTGATGGATGATTCTCTCTTATTGATGTTTCTAACTCTCCCTCTCCCTTCCTCTTTGTAACAAAATCAATAAAATATATTTTAAAAAGAGAGAGAGAGAGAGAGAGAGAGAGAGAGAGAGAGAGAGAGAGAGGCAAAATACTGCCATCTTCTCAATGGGGTTCTGATCGTTAATTAAGGTATTGAACTCAGGACAGTCATTACCTGCAAGGGGGGGGAGGGGGATGGTTTAGGAAGGAAGGTAAGGAGGGAGGGAGGGAAGGAGAGAGAGAGAGAGAGAGAGAGAGAGAGAGAGAGAGAGCTGCCAAGGATACAAACTTTGGAAGCAGCAGTTTCTTTGACTGAAGCGTGGGCCCCTTAAAATGTAACAGAAGTAACAGAGTCTGGTCTTCAGGTGCGTCATTCAGAAAAGCCAAAAAGTGGACAGACACCAATGTCTAAAGCCGGTGCCATGGATGATGTGGGCACGTGGTCTAGCCATACACGCAATATCACTTGGCAATAAAAAGCGGGGAGGTCCCAACACATGCTCCCGTCTGGATGACCCTGAAGAAGCGGCATCACAGGACCACATGTATGATTCTACATGTATGATATGCCTCGGACACGCACATCCATAGAGACAGAAAGTGGATTCCTGGTTGCCATGGGCTGGGGGAAGGGCAAAGGAGGGGAGTATGAAGTTTTCCTCCCTCTCATAGTCCTGGAGGCTGGGAAGCCCAAGATCAAGGCAATGACAGATCTGGTCTGGTGAGAGCGCACACTTCCTGTTTCATAAGGGATCTCATGGCAGAATCATTGACTGGATGGCTGGCTGAGAAGATGGATGAATCTGGACCTAAGACAAGATAGACTTTGGAGTAAGGATTTGAGATGGAAGAGCCCATTGGCAGAAGCCAAGAAGGATGCTATTGCAGTGCTCCAGCAAGAGAAGATGGGAGCCTGGGCCAAGGTCAAGGTTGTGGGGAATAGACAGAGGAGGACACTTAGAATCAGAATAGTGTTTTACAAGGTATATACTGAAACAATAGGATTACAAAGGAAACCAATGATACTGAAATACACCGAGTGGCCAGATTATTATAATCTCTAAACGCATAATAATCTGGCATATATATATACTATATATATATATATATATATATATATATATATATATATATATATGTATGTGTGTGTATATGTATATGTATGTATATATATATGTATTAAAGGCCCAGTGCATGAATTCATGCATGGGTGGGATCTGGCCAGCCTGGCCAAGGGGAGGGGACATGGGCAGTTGACCTGCTTGCTTGCTGGTCGAACTCCTGGTCAAGGGCACACTTTGCATATTAGCCTTTTATTATATAGGATAAACATGGAATGGCCAGACTATTATGCGTTTAGAGATCATCATAATCTGGCCACTCAGTGTGTGTGTGTGTGTGTGTGTGTGTGTGTGTGTGTATATATATATATATATATATATATATATATATATATATATAGTTGAGGGGACAATTTGCATATTAGCCTTTTATTATATAGGATAGACACTGAGTGACCAGATTATTATGCATTCAGAGATCATCATAATCAGGCCACTCAGTATATGTTATCGAAATACCAATATTTACAAATCTCTGATAGTCATTGTGTCCACAAATTCTCTGGCACTCCCCAATTGAGAGGCAGGGTCTGTGTTCTCCCCTTGCACCTAGACTGACCTTAGGAAGAGATTCGCTCGACTTTGACCAATGGAATGTGGCAGAAGCGACATGCTGGCATTTTTAAGGGGAATGAGGTCAGGTGGAGCCTGGCAGCGCCCTCCATATCCTCGGGGCATCTTGGGGCTGTGAGCAGGCTCTGCGGAGGCCACCGTGATGAAGGGCTCACTCGAACCCAGGACAGGAACAGGCTGGGAGACTTAGGCCAGAGTCATTGTGGCCATCCCTCTGTGGCCTCGGACACTGCCTGGAGCTGAGACCGGGCAGCCTGCCAAGCCCCGCCCAAATTGCAGGTTCAAGAGCAAAAGCAACGATTGTTTTCAGCCGCTAAATTCTGAGGCAATTTGTTACCGTGCATAGACGAGCAGAACACTAATGGATGTGCCTCTAAATGACGAATGAAATCATAAGTTTCAGCAGCAGGCCTAACAAATATCGTAATTTCAAATTAGTGATGCGATCAATACGCCCAGAGGTCGCAGCACCTGTGACATGATATGAAAATGCCTGTGATTTTGATCAGGGACCAGGTCGCAGGTTCTGCCAACACAAATGCGATTGTTGTCCACATGCAAGACTGAAGGACATGTTGAATTTCCCTTCAGGTTTTTTTAAAAAAATATCTGTTTATTGATTTCAGAGAGGAAGGGAGAGGGAGAAAGAGATAGAAACATCAATAATGAGAGGGAATCAGTGATCGGCTGCCTCCTGCACAGCCCCTACTGGGGATCAAGCCTGCAACCCAGGCATGTGTCCTTGGCCAGAATCGAACCCAGGACCTTTCAGTCTGCAGGCCGATGCTCTATCCATTGAACCACAATGGCCAGGGCTCAGTTCAGGTTTAAAGCAAAGCAAGTCTACGAATTCTATCCCAAGTTCAGAAGCCCAGATTTGGAGAAATCGGGGCATCCCTTTGATGACTGATTCTGTCCTTCTTAAGAATTCAGTGACGCTGCTTTTGGAGGCAGCTGAACAGACTGTATTTTTAAATGTGTTTTCCCAGAAGCTTTAAAAATACCCCTCCTTTCTCTCATCCTCAGAGCTGCGCAGGCCAGGCCCCTGGGCCCAGAAGGTGTCTGCCTCCAGAAGTGGCTGTAGCCCTGCCCCCTGCCCCCTGCCCCTGCCCCCATGGTGATGCCTGGCCACTGAGATTGGGGACACTTCCCCCACATACCCCTCTCTGGCTTCGCTCTCTCAACACCTCCCTGTTCGTGAAGAAAAGGCCCTATCACCTCCTCCAGGGAGCTTCTATCCCCCCCCCCCCCCCCCCCGCAAGCTTCCCCTTTAAGGATTAAGTAACACTCCTTCCTCCCTGTGCCCAGTCCGTCTCTCCCACACACACACACCCCCCCCCCCCCCCCCCCCCCCCCCCGCCCTGAGAGGACAACCTTCGTCCTGACTTTAACGGCAAAGACTAGTTTGGCCCTGAATCAGTATGTGCCCTTGTTTGTTTGTTTGGGGGTCATCCTCACCTGAAGCTATTTTCCGATTGATTTCTAGAGAGAGTGGAAGAGAGGGGGAGAGACAGAGAGAGGAAAACGTTGATGTGAGAAAGACACATCCATTGGTTGCCTCCAGCATGCCCCATGGATGGAGCCTGCATAGAGGTATGTGCCCCTGACGGGAGTCGAACCCGGGACCCTTCAGTCCACGGGCTGACACTCTAACCAGTGAGCACCACCGGCCAGGGCTCCCTAAGCTTTCTGAGGAGAGTCTTGCTACACTACCAAGTCCCTGTTCCTGGCACAGGAAGTAATCTGAGTCATCTAGGTCACAATCCAAAAATGTGATCATTTCAGTTGTTGAAAAATGCCACACAGAGAGAAAGGAAGTTACTTCCTCTTGAAGCGGCTCTCGGGGCATACCTATGGCGGATCCACTCCTCCAGAACTTAATCATCCAGTTTTGCTTTTCACGCTTCTGGTGGCTTCTTGCCGGGTATGAATGTGCTTCGTTTTGTTTTGACTCTGCCTCCCAGAATGGTCCTCTCTGTGAGTTAAATGGTAATGAATTCTTACAAAGATCTGACTTTCGACTGCGAAGTGATCAAAAGAAGTACTTAAAACTGTTTTACTGCTCCTGCTCCTTTATCATCGCTGTTATTGCCGGAAACATTATTTTGCCATCTATATTTAGTTCACTGTTTTACGCCCAGCGATGTGATTTAAGTTATTCCTCGTGGCTTTTAGGAAATGGATCTCGAGGCTGAGAAAAATGAATGGGTGTCTTCCTTTGGGGGTTGAATGAGGCACATCCACTCGTCTAGGCCGAATGGAAATGCGCTCAATGTTCTTCGGGTGGTTTAGAGTTCTGTCCCGATGCAAGATCGACTCACGATTGTTACTGATGGCTGCGCCGCTCCCCCTCCCCCAGTATTTAGAGTAGGGGTGTCGAACTTAATCAGAGAAGGGGCCAAAATCTAAAATCCAGCCTAAATCGCGGGCAGAATGGTTTACTGAACAGTCATCAACTGTCATTGTGATGGAAACGCAGCGGAGTGCAGTGATGACAGCGCGGTGCGGGCCACATTGCAAGGCCTGGCGGGACGGATTTGGCCCGCGGGCCTTGTGTTTGACACATGTGATTTAGAGGCTTAAAACAACCAACACTTACTATCTCAGAGTTTCGGGTAGATCAGGAGTCCAGGAGCTGCGTGGCTAGATGCCTGTGGCTCAGGGACTCTTGCAAGGTTGCAGGCAAGATGTTGGCTGGGGCCTAGGCAGGGGAAGGTTCCAGTGGGGCCCGAATCTGCTTCCAAGATGGCTCACTCACATGGCAGTTGGCAGGAGGCCTCGGTTCTCCGGCGCACGGCTCATTCCGTGGGGCTCGTTACGTCCCCACGCTAGGGCTGCTGGCTTCCCCCAGACGGCAAGGAGGAAGCCTTTATATCCTAATCGTGGATGTCAGCGATGGTCCCTTCTGGCATGTTCTGTGCACTGCAGCTGATTCATTAGGCACTGCCCGCAACGAGGGGAAGGAGCGAAAAATCTCATCTCAGGCTCAGCCTGTTTGAAGGGTGGAGCATCAGAGAATTTGTGGACGCATTTACAAACCACCACAGGTAGTAAATAGGATAATTGAATGCAATCAAGTATTGGAGCCACGTGGGTGGTAGAGTGGAGAGAGATAAGAGGTTTGAAAGAATCAGGGTAGGATTTACCTTGAACTTGGAACCTGATGTTGAGAAACAACAACAACAAAAATTCCACCGGAAGGGTATGGCCTTGGATCTTCCGTTGTCATGGCAACTATAAATGGGGGATTAAAAAGGGCTCTGCAGGTCTGTGCGGGGTGTAAGCAAATTCTCCCTGGAGATCTGTAGGGCCCATAGCCTGTGTCCTGGACTCCAATTTCTAGCTGGCCACAAATATGATTTATATCGTGTGCTGAACCGTTGACCAATGCTAAAGGCTAATGCTCAAAAGAAGGCAAAATCATGCCTTTCACACACATGTAAAATGAACACACTGCTAAGGTTTTATTTGCCTGGCGAGCGTGGCTATTTAACTCACAAAGTAGAGGAATGGTTGAGATACTTTTTAAAATATATATTTCTTTATTGATTTCAGAGAGGAAGGGAGAGGGGGAGAGAGAGCAAAACATCAATGATGAGCGAGAATCATTGATCGGCTGCCTCCAGCACATCCCCTACTGGGAAATGAGCCCACAACCCAGGCATGTGCCCTTGACCAGATTCGAACCTGGGACTTTTCAGTCCCCAGGCTGACACTCTATCCACTGAGCCAAACCAGCTGGGGCATGGGTGAGATATTATTGCCTGTTTAAAGAAGAATCCCAAGAACAGAACTATTTATGGATCACGAATATTAAATTAAATTTACAAATGGAAGCAAAACTGACTTTTGGGGTGGGGGTGGTCCCTTCCCAGGTAGAAATTATTTATCTATAGGCAAAAAAAAAAAAAAAAAGTATTCCCAGCTCTATTAGCCAGCGGCACCTGATGGAGCTGTCTCGCCCAGGCAGACATTGGGACATTTCATTATGGGTTCAGACAATCCACCTCCCCTCAGGACCCGCCAGCCCACAGGAAGAAGAGCCAGTGACCGCTTTTGCTTGTTTCAAGGCCTTAAATATTTCCTTACATCAAATAACCTCAAGTCCCTGGAGATGGCAAAACACATTCCTCGGAGGATGGCCTTTTAACCTTGGGAAGGTTGAGAATTAAATATGGAGAAGGTGGTGATCTTTTGTGTTAAGTTTAAGAATAATCTATGGATGTCATTTAATTAATTGGAACTTTCAGGAATAAGGAAAAAGGAATTAAAATTTGATTTGGAAAGCAGAGTTGCATTGTTTAAGACAATGGCATATTCACAAACTTAACTTATTTGACTTACAAATGTTGAAGGAGGTTTGGCTTACTGAGGCCATGAGTTTGCTCATTTAGGCATTCAAATGGTTAAAAAGAAAAGAAAACCAATTCAATATACATACTGCAGTCTAAAATGTTCAGGAAAATTTAGCTAAATTTATAAATGGGGTGGGCAGTTTAAGAAAATTTAGTCTGTTCAACTTGTCTTGATTGAGCCTTAATCAAAGCCCGCTCTAAGAATGATTGCTCTAATTTCATATAAAAATTAGAGCCTAGCACGCACAAAATTGTGCCAGAGCTTGCGCCTCACCCTAAGAGCTGCTGCTCAGGGGGGAAGGGAGATGGGGGGCCAGAGGTGCTCAATGCACCTCCTGGTGACCGGTCTTTGGTCGTTATGACCACTGGGTTTTTATTACACAGATAACCAGGTTAGCCTTAACCAGTTTGGCTCAATGGATAGAGCGTCCGCCTATGAACTGAAGGGTCCCAGGTTTCATTCTGGTCAAGGGTATGTACCTTGGTTTCGGGCATATCCCCAGTGGAAGGTGTGCAGCAGGCAGCTGATCTATGTTTCTCTCTCATCGATGTTTCTAACTATCTCTCTCTTCCTCTCTGTAAAAAAAAAAAAAAAATCAACAAAATATATTTAAAAAATAAATTGCCTCTTCCCCTAGGGTTTAAAAAAATAAATAAATAACAAAGTTCATAAGTGAAAGTTAAAGACTTGTGAAAGTCTGGATTTGAAAATCTGAAACTTGAACAAATTGATAGTAATTTAAAAACCCCAAAGCAAATGGTCTTTTCTATACACACCCACACACATTTCCTAGGCTATCAGATCATTCCCATTGATGTGTGGGAGGAAAGAAATGTGGAAGAGTGGGTGTAAAACAGAAAATGAAGTCACATATGTATTTTTTTCTTTTAAAATGCATATGTGGCCCTAACCGGTTTGGCTCAGTGGATAGAGTGTCAGCCTGAGGACTGAAGGGTCCCATGTTCGATTCCGGTCATGGGCATGTACCTGGGTTGCAGGCACATCCCCGGTAGGAGGTGTGCAGGAGGCAGCCGATCCATGTTTCTCATCAATGTTTCTAACTCTCTATCCTTCTCCCTTCCTCTCTGTAAAAATCAATAAAATATTTTTTAAAAATGCATATGTGGCCGTTTTAAAATAGCCATTGAGAGGGGGGGGGGAGGGGGTCCGTGTGCTCTCCCTTTGCCCTGCGCTCCGGGCCTGCTTGACCAATAGACCAGGGTTAGTCACCAGGCTCAGGCCCTAAGTCAAGTGCAACTTCCCTTTCCTCTTCCTTTGGGCGCTCGCTCTTGGCACCCAGCCCCCACTCTCAGAGGAAGTGGGAGCGACCCTGCGGAGAGGCCCACGTGGAGGGAACCGGAGCCAGCACCAGCTTGCCAGCCACGTGCGAGCCATCTCGCAATGGATCCTGGGGCCCAGCGGCGCTTCCTAGCCACACGGCGGGGCTTGGAGGTGGACAGTACCGGCCAAGCCCTGCCTGGGTTGTAGATTCTGGAGAAAGCAAATGATTGTTGTTGTTGTCACCACTAAGCTTCCAGGGGCTTACTCAGTAACAGGTAACCAAACACAAGATGTAGCTCACACGCGGTCAAGGGCACTAACCACTGCGTAGCCTGGTGGGTTTTTACATTCTGTAGGTAGCTGTGTAGCTATCGCTCGGCCAGGTACAGAGTATTTGCATCTCCCCAGAAGCTTCTGTAGTTGAACAGCTTGTTGAGCTGCTCAGACACCTGAACTCCCAGCTCCCAGCTCTGGCCAGCTCAGCGGTTATTTTTTCTGAGACGTTTCCAAACGTAACTGGATTAGAAACATTCTCTCCGGCATCCATGGATGAAATCAAAACAGGCTGTGGTGTGCGGGCCAGGACCAAGCGAAGGCTCGGGAGGAAGACACCCAGGTTTCAGTCTGGAACCTCGGGAGGGAGGTTGGCGGGGAAATGAGGCATCTGCTCTTAACCCTCCCAATCAGCAGAGCCGCCTCATAAAACGTAAGTGTGAGGGTGCTGCTGTCTTCTACCTGTGGCCAGGCCTCTGAGGCCTGATTGGTGCTGACAATCCCACTGCCCAGAGCAGCTGAGGCCACAAGGGACTTCGGGGAATCTTTAAATTGCGCGGGGCAGACCCCCGCACCCCCAATCTGCTTCACCAGCGGCCTACTTCAAGCTGGACTGATTCTCATTGATCACCTTGGCCCAAATCACCCGGGAGCCTTTCTTCCTGAGCCTGGAGCAAGGATTTGAAGGTGTTCCCCACAAAGCAAGTGCCCAGAGCAAACAATGGGGTGACTCCAGGAGAGGCCTGGGCGGGGGAGTGGCCAGCCCCTGTCCTGTTCTCCCTGGAGACCCCGGTTCCAGGGAGATCTCCCCAGGTAGGAACCCCAGTTCCTCCACTAAATAGATTTTCCTTTTGTTGTCACATTAATTTGCAACTCATTAATAGTGACAGAAGTGAGGTACTGCACTGAGGTCATTTGCATATTCATGAGTGACTTATTATTAAACAAATAAGATTTGCCTATCTTCGAGAGCACCCAAAGTAAGGCTGAACAGTACATTACACCGGCCTCGATGCTTTATTCTCTCTTTAATATGTTAATAGATGCAGTTGATTTCTTTAAGTAAATACGCATCTATAAAACAACACGTACTTTATAAAAAAGGGATCATTTAAATAATAATCCATTAGCAAAGTTGGCAACAATTTAAGAGGAGCAACCCATTAATACCAACGCGTGAGAATCAATTTGCGAATTTTAACTCGGTTGGATGGTGGGTTGCGGACGACGGCGGCCTTGGGAGTGTGTGCTCCTCATACACGTATTTTAATGAGTTTCTGGGGGCGAGTACGGGGGGCTTTCCGTCTTTGGGGGGCCGGCTCTCAATGGGTCGCGTCCTGCCCCATCAGCTTTTCTCTGGCGGCTGCAGGGCACTGGATCGTGAGCGGAAAGCAGGCCCAAGCGCCCGGTCTCCCCGCCTTCCCGTGCCCAGGGCCCCGACAACGCGGTGGATGGGGTGGGGGCGGGGCCTGGTCTCCCGGAAAGGCTCCCACCCCGCGGGGCCTGGTGGCCTCCCCCGGCCCCCCCACTCCGGCGGCTTTCGTCACCGTCACAGCCGGATCTGTCCTGCTGGGGTCAGGTTGCCCCCCCCCCCCCGCTCCCCCCCCCCCCCCGCTCCCCCCCCCCCCCCCCCCACGGCGGCGCGAAGCTCGGGGCGACCGCGCACCCTTATCTCGGCCGAGTCAGCCGCTCCCGGGAATCTGTTGACATTTACTATTGTTCGCGGGATCCGGGCGGGCGGGCGGGGGAGGGAGGGGTGCGGGCCCAGTGTTTATGTGAGCTGGGGGGGAGGGGCCGTGGTCTCCACGGAAAATAAAAGTGGCCCGCGGGCCGGAAGCTGCCACCCCGCCGGGGGATGGGGGCGGCGGCGAGGGCGCGGGCGGGAGCGGGAGGCCGGCGGAGGGTCCGTGGGTGCAGGGGGTCGGCCCCAGCCTCCCAGCCCGGTGACCCGCGGGACACAAGTGCATTTGTGCCGATCCGTGGCGGGGATTAAAGTGCCATACGGCCCAGCGAGGGGGGCGAGGCGGGTGGAAAACAACTCCCCGCGCACAAAGCGCGCATTGTTCCAGCGCCTCCATTATGCGCGCAGCCAGCAGCCCGTTTCGCAACGGCCGCCCGCCGCGCGTGTACACACACACACACACACACACACACACACACAGACAGAGAAACACACAGACACACACACAGAGGCACACAGAGGCACACAGGCACACAGAGGCAGACACAGAGACACAGACACAGAGACACAGGCACACACACAGACAGAGGCACACATAGGCACACAGACATATACACAGACAGAGACACACACACAGGCACAGGCACACACATAGGCACAGAGACACACAGATACAGAGGCACACAGGCACACACACAGGCACACAGAGATACACACAGACATACACATACACAGAGACACATGGACACAGAGACAGAGACCACACAGAGACACAGACACACACAGATACATACACACACACATACACATACACACAGAGACACACATAGGCAGACACAGAGACACACAGGCAGACACACACACACACACACACACACACACACGCCCGGGCCCAGGCCGGGTTGTGCGCTTGGCCGGGACTGGGAGAGGCTGCTGGGCGGGCAGTGTGGGGGCTCCCAGGCCTTTGAGCTGTTTGTCGTTCAGGCTGAGCTTTTTCATGTCTCCTCTCCCAGACCTCCTCTCCGCCCCCCCCCTCGTGACCGCCCGGAGCGCACCCCGGAGCCTGGGGGGGGCGCGCCCAGCCCCTGTCCCCTCGGGGGGCAGCCCCAGGTGCGTCGCTCTCCCTGCTCTCCGGACACGTGCTGGGAGGAGCGGGAAGCACCCCGCCTCCAGGAGAGGCTCGGGGGCGCCCCAGCCGGGCTCTCCGGCCTCCCGGGCGGGTCACAGAGGGAGGTGCCACCCCGCGCCGCCGCGTTCCAAGTGGGACAGCTCCCGCCCCCGCCCCGCCGGCCCCCGCCCCCCCCCACATGACAGGGACTGGGGCTGCGGCCTCAGGGACCCAGCTCGGTTCACGCCCGGAGCGGGGGGGGGGGCGGGGGGAGCGGGGGGGGGGCACGCGGCTTCTCGCCTCCCGCCGCGCCCGCCCCGGTGGGCAGGTGGGGAGCGGAGGAGCGAGCGGCGAGCCAGCGCGGTCTGGTTTCCTTTACGTTTACGAGCTATAAATAAACTTCCCCTTGGGCGGATGCGTGCGGCGTCCAAGGGCGGCTTCCCGCCGAATCGGGCTGGTGGTTTACGATCGGCCGGAGCCCCGGTCCCCGGGAGGCCCGGGCCGGGCGGGGCGCCGGCTGGGAGAGCTCAGAGGTCGGCCAGGAGTGGCCGGGTGACCCTCATCGCCCGCGGGCCGGGGCGCCGGGCGGGGAGGCCCAGGGTGGGGCTGGTGATTTATGAGCCGTCACCCCACCCCGCCCCTGCTGTTCCACTTGTTTTCCTGCCCGCGCCGCCCGCGGCTCCCCAGGCCTCGCCCCCCACCCTGCCCGCCACGATGTGGCAATTCCAGGCCGCCCGGCGGGCGCGTGTCCTCAGGGTGTGGGTGAAACCCTTCCTCCCAGGCTCCCCCACCCCGAGGACCGGTCTGAGGTGGGGGGGGACGGGGACGGCCTCGCTGGGGAAGCGGGGAGGAGGGCGGGCGCGAGACTCCGGAAACCACGGGCCTGCGGCGTGGATCGCTGACCTTCAAGGTCACCGGGCGCGGGGAAACCACCCGCCCACGCCGGAGCCGGGGCAGAGGCCACCGCGCCAGTGGCAACCCTGTTGGGGGTGCACGGCTCCTCGGGGAGGCCCAGAGAGACAGTAGCACAGAGGCCACCCCAAGTCCCAGCCCTGCTCTCCATCCAAGGAGCGCCCTTCCACTCGGCCTGGGCGCCCACAGTGGGGGCTGGGCCCACCTTGTGTTGCTAGCACGTGTGTGTGTCAGTGGTAGGGTGACTGTGATGGCAGCTATGTTCGTTTCCGCTGAGACTAGGGAGGCCGAGGAGGAGAGGCAGCCAGCCGAGCAGGCAAGGGCCTGGCTTGGGAACGGGGAGGCGGCTCCGTGGCAAGGGCCCCAGCGCCCCCTTCCCTCCCACCCAGACGCCCGGTAGGCTGCAGCCCCACCTTTGCCCCGTGTTTGTTTAAGCTCAGCCCCTCCGCGGCAGCTGGGGGAGAGGGATTCCTTGCCACATCATCCTGGGGATGGACCCCAATCGCAGGCTGAGATCGGTGCTCCCACCCTTCCAACCCGGAGCAGGCCGAAGGTCCCAGTGGGCAGCCTCCTGTGGAAATGGGCCCTGGGGTCGCCCGGAGGGGACCGTTGGCAAGGCCCCTTTGTTCCGGCGCTGGGAAGCTGACTCACGCTCGGAGCGCTGCGGCGTGTGTTCTCGGCAGCCGTACCAGAGCTTTATTTAGACAGGCTTTATTTACAGTACACATGTTTTCGGCTCGCTTTTCTGGAGGCGGGAATGGAAACTGGGCAGAAGAGCTCTCCCCAGGAGCCGCACGTTTGGAAGAGGCTGAGGCCCGGCGCAGTCTAAGGATCCCCTCCCGCTCGCGGTGTATGCTGTGGAAGACACATGGCGGGTGGGCACGGAGGGTGCTGGGGGCGTTCCGGGGAGCCAGCCACTCCTGTGGCGCGTTGCCCTTCAAGCTGCATGGCATCGAGGAAAGGCGGGACTTCCGTGCACCCATTTTACAGACTTCAGGGAGAGCAAGGGCTGCAGGTCAGACAGACACCAGCTGAGTGAGCAAAACACCCGAACTCCGTTTTCTGGGCTTCTTCCTAACGGGTTTGGCGCTCCTGGGGCACCCCAAGTTCTGGTTTCTCTGGATTCTGGGAAGGGCCTCGTCCTGCCTCCTGCGGTGGCCAGCCTGCAGTCACGCCTGCTTTTGGCAGCAGCTCAGTAGTGGGGTGGTCCGGGTAGGGACTGCAGGAAATTGTCTGAGCTAGATTAAATATTTTACAAAACCTTCGGGGGGCCGACGGTTGACTTGAAGCTGGCAATGTTAAACCAAACACCAGTTAACAAGTTCTCTCTCCTGACTTTTTAGGTGCAGTTCAGAGAGAACGCAAGGTAGTGCGCGCCCTTTAGAGGAAGCGGGTTTAATGGCCTTTCCTCTCATTTTCTCCACTTTGAAGCATTGCAGTGGTCCCAGGGCTGCTTGCAGAGCTCTCGGGGGGGGGGGGGGCTCTCTCTAGGGTCCCTCTCTCAAGGGTGGCAGCTGTCTTGATCTCTGCTGGCCACTGAATTCGCAGGCTGAGCCCATTTGCTCACCTCTGACTCCTGTTTGGAGTGAAGCGCAGCCATGCCAGAGGTGCTCCGGGCCTAGGAACTGGGGACACAGGGCGGCCCCGGGGGGAAGGGCTTCTCTGCAGGAGTCAAGGCCTCACAGCCCCTGCCTGTCTCCTCACCTTCCCTGGAGCCTCCGCTGCACATTCTGAACCGCTTTCTGGTTTGTTTGTTTGTCCCGGACCCCCACTCTTTGGGTCCTGGCCTGGGGTGATTTCTGCCTTGCGCGGATGCCCACCCCACCCCCACACCGAGCTGCAGTGTAGGAGCTCAGCGGCCAGCCAGGAGCTGTGGCCGTTGGAGAGGGGCTGGCTTGACCTTTGCAGGAGGGAAGAGAAGGCTGATTCACAGCTCAGCGCTGCGGGGAGACCTGGGGCTGTGCGGGGAGCCGCAGGCATTGCCACAGCCCGGCAGCCCTGGCGGGAGGGAGCCTGAGAGGAAGCCAGCTCAGGGAGGAGAGCGCTGTGTGTGTGTGTGTGTGTGTGTGTGTGTGTGTGAGAACGAGCGTGCCCAGGGAGGTGCTGCGCCTCGGCAGGAGGAACTGCCTGTGGGGTTGCGGTTGCTGCCAGTGCCGTGCAGTCCCGGGGGGCCTCACAGAGGCTGGGGCCCAGGGTTAGAGCTGTCACAGAGGATGGGGTCTCCTGGGAAGACAAAGGATGCTGCTTTTAAGAGGCCCAGCCACCTGGAGACCGCTCATCAGATGGGGGTGGGGGCCCCCAAGCAGTTAGGAAAGTACAGCCTGGGAGGAATTGCTGAGAGCGGGAGAGCTGGGAGCCCGGTCGGGTTTAAACAATACTGGGGGGGGGGGCATCCTGAGGCAGCGTCCTCCAGGAGGACACAGCAGGCCCTTCCCACTGACCTCCCAGAGGCCTGGCCACAAAGGTCTGGGAGCCAGCAGCCCAGGCCCACCTGGGGGGGGGGGGGGCTGTGGAAAGCGCAGCCCAAGCCGGGGGCTTGCCAGGCTCTGGGGGGAGGTGGA
The DNA here is from genome assembly GCF_014108245.1 of Pipistrellus kuhlii. Taxonomy (NCBI): domain Eukaryota; kingdom Metazoa; phylum Chordata; class Mammalia; order Chiroptera; family Vespertilionidae; genus Pipistrellus; species Pipistrellus kuhlii. Next base: position 5,393,916 of record NW_023425532.1, read on the forward strand.
CAGTAATGGGGTACGCCGCTGTCATTTGGGGTGAGGGGGAGAAGGCGCTGCCTGGGCTTCGCTGCTGGAAACCATTGTTTGAGCCTGCACCCAGCGCTTCTCCAGCCGGGCTAATTCTCCACGTGTCCAATTTTCGTGTCTGAAAAAAAGCAGCAGCAGCACAGAAACAAAACCATATGACAGGGCTGGGCTGCAAACCTAGAAGAATCGAGCGGGTGGGGGAGGCGGCGGCGGGGAAGGGGGAGGGGAAATGATGTGTGTGGGGGGCGGCGGCGCTCCGCTCAAAGCTCGGGCGATTTCCTAGCCGATCTCACCTCCCAGCGTGCTCATCTGATGCCGTTCCAACCGCCTCCGCCGCGGCAGCCCGCGCCCGCGGGAGGGGGGTTACAGGCGGGGCGCGGGCTGCGGCGGAGGCGCCACGCGGGGCGGGCGTGCGGGAGCGAGGCCCGCGGCGGCCAGACGCCCGGCTGCTCCCGCGACCTGTCGGCCCCCCGCGGTTCTGTCCTCCCCCTCTTCCCGAAGCAGGAGGATCGTCACCGCACACCCTCTCTTGGGGGGCGGGGGGTTGGGGTACGGAGGAGAGAAAGGGGACAGAGCTTCTGCCTCCTCTCTGGGGTGCGATGCCCTCCTCCCTCTCCTCCCGCGCCCCCACCCCCACTTCCTGAGAGCAGTTCCTTACAAAATAGCCTAGGGACCAAACATTGAGCTACAGGTCCAGCCTCCCCCTCGGTCTCTCCCCCAACCCGTGCCCTTTCGGCATTCTGCGAACCAGCGAGGGCATTCTAGTCCAGCCCCCCCCCCCCCCCCCGCCCCCGCCCCGCTTCCGGCTGTGCACAGGCGGGTGGCAGTCGCTCTGCGTCTCAGGAGGTCGCCGGCCCAGAGCTTTGTTCTCCCGGGGCTCACCCCTCCCACCTCTAAGTCCTCCGGTCCCCACACTTTATCCGCCCCCTTCCCATCCGCGCACAAACAACCTGGGCTATAATCTCATTAGCATGGGCCCGGGTCTGGGTGACCGCCAGGCTCCCCGCCCGGCGCCTCGCTAGCCCGGGTTCCAGCAGGCTCACGCCTTGGGGGCGGGAAGCGTGTGTGTGTGTGTGTGTGTGTGTGGGGGGGGGGTTGGGGGGCTAGGGGGGCACCGTCGGCTTTGGGCAGGACTGCAACCGGCAGTGGAGGCCGCCGGGGCCGCCGGAGTGGCGGGAGGAAGGCCCCTCCCGGCGCCCAGTTGCGTGGTCCCCGGAGCAGATGGCAACTTTGTCTCCCGGTGTGCGCGCCGCGACTTTCAACACATTCAAAAGGCTGCGCGCAGCCTGTCGGGGAAGCCTCGCTGACATTCAGAACCGATTAAAGCCCCGAGCCGGTGCCAGGCGCAGCGGAGAGTTATGAATTAATCATGGGGGTCACCGATATCTGAGGCTCCCCAGGGCAGCCCCTCTATTATTAAGCAGCCCCCACTGCCCACTCCTGACCCCTCCCCCCCTACAGAGGGGTAGGCGCGGCGTCCTTCGCGCCGCCCCAATTAACAGCCGCCGGGCAGCGTGGAAGCGCTCGCCCTGCCAGCCTCGGTGGGGCTCGGCCGCGCCGCGGGGTCTGCCAGGCGCGCGTTGGGCTGCAAGCTCGGCCTGGGGAACAGGCCGCGGGTGAGTGCCGCGCCCAGCTGGGGGTGGGTGGGGGTGGGGTGCAGTGAGGCGCGTTCTCAGGCTCTGAGCCCCAGGCCTGGCTCCTTTCATCTCCGCATGAGGGGAGACCCTGGCTCGTGGGCGATGCCTGGGGGCCACCCACCCCCGGGCACATGTCCTGGGACCCCTGAGCAGCGGCAGCCTCGAGGTTTGGCCGGGTGGCTCTGGCTCTGTGCCAGGCAAGGAAAAATGAGGTTCGTGTGTGTTGTGAAACCCCGCAGAGGCCCAGTGGCTGGAACCTTCCTGCCCCGAGCAGCCCAGAGCCAGCCTAAATGACCCGCATCCCTGAGAACCCAAGCCCGCGTCTGGACCTCGGACCCCTCCCCCCTCACCCCCCCCCCCCCCCCCCCGTCGGCATATTGTTAAATCACGCACACCCTTCTAATCTTCCCTATTTATTTCCCGGGCCTGCCTGGCCACAGATTTCTGCAAGACAGAGCAGTCTTCGGGTTCCTCCTGCTTCCAGAGGGGCCATAAAAAACAGATGGTCTCATTAGGAACAATTTATGCATATATATTTCGGAGAGTTCAGCAGAGCCAGGGTAGGTTTGCAGCCCCTGCGTCAGGCAGGAGCAAAATATCACCACTTGCAAATGTTTCCAGTTTGCAAAATAATGGCCCATCCAAAGTAGCTAAGCAACGAATTACTCAAACACTAGAAGGTTAGATGCCAATATTATCACATTCCTCCTGTTCCTTAAACCGTCCTCCTCCGCGGTCATTGGCTTTCTGAGGGAGGCTCGCGGGCTTCGCACCCCTACGCCTGCGGCTTCCTTTCAACGACTATTTCCAATCTCCAAGTCAAATCACTTATTAATTAGAGAGGCGACTCGAGCAAACCCAATTACCCGTAGGCAGCCCTTCCCAGATGGGGAGTCTGTCTCGCCGCTCCCACGGTGGCCCAGTTTCTGGGGAGCCTTTTTTCCCCCTCGTTTTTGCGTCCGATTTCTCTTTGCCAGGGGTCTGCCAGCGGCCCTGAAGGTTTCCTCTTCCCGACTCCTCTTCCCAGAGGCAGCTCCATTTTCCTACCCAGCTCCCTCTCCTCCCTCCGCGGAGGCATCCCCGCCCCTCAGGAGGCGCTGCCTTCAGGCTAAATTTACCGCCGCGCCAGGTTTCAGCCTGAGGCGCTGCAGCCCTGGCGCGGGGCTGGCGGAAGCCCCAGACAGAGCCCTATTCATTTGCAAAGGCGGAAGATTGGGGGGCAGATTGGCCCGCCGGGCTGTCCCTCCGCTCCTCTGTCCCCTCTCCAGGCCTAGCGGGTGGCGTGGGCTCCCCTCGATTTGTGAGCTGTGGCTGCACTCCGCTCAGAAAAAGGCCCCCTCACTTTCAGTGCCACCGCAGCGCTGGCCTATGGGAACAGGGATGCCAACCGCCAGGCCGTGGTGCCAGCAGTTCACTGGTCACCAGTACACACAGAAGTGTCTTCTCTAAACCCCGTAGCCACGCTGTTATACGGGCCTCCTGTCTCCCATTTTGCAGATTAGGAAACTGAGGTTAGGAAACTTGGCTCAAATCACGTGGTCGGCTGGAAATGAAGCCTTTCCGTCCTCCCGGATGGCATAAGCCGCGGGGAAGGGGGAAGAGGGGGAGAGGGGGGAACGGAGGGGAGCGGCTTGCGTGCACCCGAGAACGCCTGGCGTCGCAGAGGCTTTGGAGGTTCAGGCAAGTGATGGAGGCGTCGAGTTTGGGTTGGAAAGCACACGGGTGAGACGTGGAGGAGACCTTGGAAACGGGGGCGCTCTTGGAATGTGGGGTGCTAGGGTGGTGCACTGTCGGGGGGGGGGGGCAAGCACAGCTGCCGGGCTTGCAGCGCATGGAGAAGGGCCCTGTCTTTAACCTCCGGGGCCATGTCAGCTCCTTCCAGGGCTGTGCCGGGTGCCGAGGGCTCGCCTGGGCGCGGGGGTGGGTGGGTGGGGGGGCAGCGTGCGAGGAACCCCGGGAGGTCCCCAGAGGCAGTTGGCCTCGGCTGCGATTCCCGGGCGCGCTCACTAAGATGGAGCCAGCAGTCTGGGAGGAGGGGAGGGCGGGAGGGAGGGGAGGGGAGCGTGGAGAGCGATGCGCGGGCGAGCTGGTAACCGTCTGCAGCGAGCAGTGTAATTGCCCTTGTGACCGAGGGCGGCGAGGGCGGGGCGCCCGGCCTCCTCCTCCCCCGCCGCCAGCGCAGAGCGGGTTGAGGCCGGGAGGGTGCGGGCGCCCCGAGGGCCTGGCCGGATGGGCGCCGGGCGAGGCCAGCCCGAGCCCGGGCCGCTGGACCTTCCCCGGAGCGCAGACCGCTTCCTCCTGCTCCCAGGCCCTTTCGGACACCAGCCCCCCTCTTCCTCGGGGTGTGCCTGGCCGTGGACCGGGCGGTCAGCTGCGCCTCTGACGTCTCCCCGGGAGAGCCGCCAGCCTCCGGTGGCCGGTGGCCTGGGACCCCGCACTCCACCCTAGACAGGGCGGGCCACCCCGGCTCGGCCAGGCTGCCCGGGTCAGGAGGGATATGGAGGGAACTCGGGGCGGCCCCTGCCGCGGCCCCCCCATCTCCCCACTCCGTTGGAGGGGGTGGGGTGCTGTGTCCTTTGGGGGGTTCCTGGCCCCACGCCGAGCCGGATCCAGGGTGGGGAGCGGGGCCTGGCCGGCCGGGGATTCCGGAGTTTGTAACCCGTGTAGTTTCTGGCTTTCACGGCTCGTTTGCAATCCTCCCACAGGAAGATGTCTGCCAAGGAGGCCTGAGTGCCTCGCAGCCCCGGCGGCCACCGCGTGCGGGGTGCGGGGTGGTGCGCGCCCCGGAGAGGAAGGAGGCAGGGCCGGCGCCTCCCCCGGCGGGGCGGCAGGGCTGCAGGCCGGGGCGCGGCCGGGGCCTGGCTCCCCGCGGCGTCCCGGAGCCCCTCTGGCGCCGACCCCTGGCCCTGCGGCCCGGACTGGGAGCCCTGGCAGGTGCCGGCGCCCCGCGCCCATCTCGCGTTGGTCTTTATACCTCGTGAGTTCAACACTAATGAGTTATGGGTTGGCCCACGAAAACATAATGTGTAAATTAGGAATTTAATGATGTGTAAGATTAAAAGCTGCGCAGGGTTGCATTTATTTAAGGCTGCCATCTTGTGTTCACGGAGAAATTACTTGAACGACATTGACCCCCCCCTTGCCCGAGGCCTGGAGGTGTCTGGGGGGGGGGCAGGGGGGGGTGCCCGGGCCTTGGGGTGGTGGGACCTAAGGCCTGCGGCAGCCTGTGGCGGCTGAGGGGTGGCCCTGGGAGACTGCGTTCACAGGGAGCCAGAGTGATTAGCCCCCCACCCCCTCCCAGCGGGCATTGGCAGCGGGCAGAGCGTTTGCCAATTTCTGGGAAACTTGCTGCTCCCCCTGTCCTGGTGCCCTCCCTCTGGGCTGTCGGGGTTTCCAGAATTCAGTGGCGCCCGTTTCTTTTTTTAAAGTAATTTATGTTTCCCATTTCCCTTCCGTTGCCCAAGCTTCGAGGGTTGGCTCTGTTCTCATGACACGAGATCCACCCGTGAAGCAAGCGCCCCTGGCGCTGCGCAGTCCCGGGCTCTGCGGCCTGACCCCTGGGGTTTGCACAGATGCGGTTCATTTTGGTGGGAATCTCCTCCTTTACTGTTGGCAAATTCTAGGGGGGTTGGAAGAGACTCCTGCCCTTCTGCTCTGACATTGGGTCTCCCTGCTCCAGTCAGCATGCTGGGGGACAGGCCAGCGGTCACCTCGGCACTGCTGGTCTCTGCTGATGCCTGAGAGCCGGGCGGTTGGTCTCCTGCGTGTCCTTCCCCAGCAGGAGCCCCGGCGATGTATGTGGTCGGAGGCTCCCTCTGAGGAGCGCCTCGGACCCAGGTCATGCTGCCTCGGGAGGCTGCGCAGAACAGCCCAGGCCCGGCCTTCCATCTGGGTTTGCTGCCGGGGTGACTGCAGGTGGGAGGCCTGTCATGGCCGCCAGATGAGAGGCCCTTGGACGGTCTCTGCCTGGCCTCTTGGCAGCTGAGAGAGGAGCGGGCGACGCTGGGTGCTCCTGGGGCCCAGTACAGGGCTCCCCGCGAACCCCCTTCCCTGGCAGAATGGGAAGGCCTGGGGCAGCGGCTGCAGCGCTGGGGGATGTGGGAGGAGTGAGAGCCCAGAAGAAAGGGCTGGTTCATGAACTTTTCTTTAAGGAATGAGGGCTTGTCCTGATAAATGACAGGGTCCCAGGGCCCCGGGGGCAGGCAGGAGGCCTCGCGTGCTCTGCAGGCCTGGAAAGAGTTAACGAGAGCAGTGCCGGGCCTGGTTGGTCTGTTTGCTCAGGCCCCACACTTATCTAACCAGCCCGGGGAAGGGTATCGCTTTAGAAGTTTCTTTCCCTCTCCCGCTCGGCTGGGAGTTTCAGAAAAGCCTTGCGCAAGTAAATCATGATAATCCTTCCAAATTCCTGAGGGGCTGAGGCCATTTGGTGTTCCCACTTGAGTCCTGTAGGAAGAGATAAGGAGAGAGGCGGCCTATGGGAGAGGCATTGCAACACGGCCCTGACAGTGCGCCCTAGCCCGCCTCTGCGGCCCAGATAAACTGGCTGAGTGTGTCCCCGGGTTTCTGAGAAATGGCACCGCCAGGCCCGCGTGTTGACAGGGAAGAGAGAGATCAAAGGGAAGCCAGGTGAGGGCCCGGCTTCCCTTTTCGGTGACAACAGCAGCGGGACACCTGCCCTTCTCGAGGGGGGGAGCGAGGGGGGGCAGGGGCAGTGAGCTATCTCACCGGGAGCAGGTCTGAGTGGAAGGGCCTTTGAGGTTCTCTGATAAGACACCTGGCTATTGGAGCAGAGGGAGGTGAGTGGTTTCTTGGGGGAAAAAATTTTGTATTTCAGAGAGGAAGGGAGGGGAGAGAGAGAAACACCAATGATGAGAGGGAATCGTGGATCGGCTGCCTCCTGCATGATCCATGCTGGGGATTGAGACCACAACCTGGGCCTGTGCCCTTGACCGGAATCAAACCTGGAACCCTTGAGTCTGCAGGCCGACACTCTATCCACTGAGCCAAACCAGCCAGGGACCAGACACTTTCTTTTATTGGTCTGTTGCCTGATTTCCCTAAGAAGTCCTTCTGCCCAGGCCTCCCCGCTCCCCCCCAGTCAGCCTCTCCCTAGGCCACATTGGCCCCGATCCAGGCCTGAGAACCCCAGGCCTCCAGCCCCTTATGCAGCCTGGCCTCCTTCCGGCCAAGATGGTCTTTCCCGCACAAAAACCCACTGAGCTGTCGCGGTCAGCTGGCCAGACCTGTGTGAGTTTCTAGTGCCATTTCCCAGGGTTTCTTTAGTCCTGGGTGCCCCAGCCCCAGAGAGGCTGCAGGAGGAAGCGAGAGAATGGCGGACAGGACTTGTGTGGGTGTCTGCTCCTTCTGTTCTGGAGCCCATCTAGCCCACATGCTTGGGCAGGCCTCCTCCCATCTCTGTGCCCTGGTTGCAGGGGCGGGGGTGGGGGGTGGAGAGGGAAAATAGTCTCAAAGGGCCTTTTCAGCTCACACATTCCAACAATTTCTTTAATGAGACTTGGATATAGGGAAAAGGCAGTTTTTGATTGATTGGGGTGATCTTGGTGTTTATGGCCTTTTTGGCAGCTCCTCTGAACACCATGGTCGGCGGTTTTGGCTTTGCCTATCCAACCTTTGCTCCCCCTTCTAGATTCGGAGCCCACACTTTGGGGGAACCACTCCTCTCTGAGCTCAGTCTGGGTGCTTTGTGGGAGGGGACTCACTTTATCTCCCGGCTGCAGAAGCAGGATGACAGGAACGTTCGGACCTGCCCCTCAGCCCCTTTGGCCGCGGGGGTTGGCTCAGAGATGGGTATGTGACCAAAGCGGTCCTCCGAGAGACCATTTCAGAACTTGCTGCTTCTGGTGGGAGAATCATGCTCTCTGCTGAGGTTACCAACAAGATAAGCTCCAGGCCTGGGCTGGCTGGCAGCCTGAGAACGGAGCCAGCAAAGACAGCAGAGCCCGGTGACAGAGTCTCTATTGTTTGAGCTCCTGGATCCCACTGAACCTGAAGCGGTCCCTGCCCCAGGCTATGTCAGTGATGCCTACCAATAAATGCCCTTTCTTTGCTTAAATCCCTTTGACCTGGGTTTGCTGTCACTTGCAGTTGAGAGTCTTGATTTACCAACAGCGGTCACTACCCCACACAGGCTGAGAGGAGTTGGATCCAGGAGGCAGGGGACCAAGGACTTACGGAGAAGGGCCCCCAGTGAGCTGGGCATCCTCACCCTGGCTGGTGCCAGCGGAGAATGCTCGCTTTCCCTCCTGCTGGAGCCTGCTTTATTTCCTTGCTCTCATTCCAAGGACGCTTTCCTAACTCCCATCCATTCCCTTAATCTGATTTTCTATATTCGACTTCAAAGACACTGCCCAGACCTGGGCCTGGGAATGGTGCTTAGCAGACAGTGGTAAGTACCTGGTAATTGTTTGTTTGTTGAAGTACATTGCTTCCTTCCCCTTGTCTCCCAGACACTGATGCTTTGTCTCCCTTCTTCTGAGCTGATCTGAGACCCAAGTGTTTTACAGGCCTTATCAATATTTGAGAAAGAGGTGGCCATCTTCCCGGCTCGGGCCTAGATAAGTGTGTGTGGGCTTCTCTCCCCCATGCAGCCAGCCCTGTCACAGTGTAACATACCAAGAGCCCTGGACCAGGAGCTAAGATACCTGCTGTCAGGCAAATGCTCTAGCTCAAGCATGTCAAACTTGTGGCCTGTGGGCCGCATGTTATTTAAATGAGGCATGCGGCCCACCGGCCATGAGTTTGACATGCTGGCTCTAGCTAGTTTTGTACTCATTTCAGCTCCCTTCTGCTTTCTCATTCTCTACCACAGAGGCTAGGTAGTGAAATTCCCCAATGCCGGGCGCTTTGAGAACTAGCAATGACCATGTGACCCCCAAAGAAGACAAAACCTTGGGTGGAGAAGACCTTTAATCCGATCTTCCTGTTTAGAACATGGATACTGTGCCTGGGGGTGCAGCAGCCATGTTGGTACCTGGCAGATGGAAGCCACAGGCAGATAGAAAGGATTTGTGTCCCTCCCTGATAACTTGGCCCGGGTTCTGTGTGTTCCTCTGGACTTCCGGTTACAAGAGAAACGCAAACCCCTGTTCAAGCCTCTGTCCCGTAAGGATTTCTGTGTGGTCCTGGGAAAGTGACCACCTCTCAGGGCCTCTGTTTCCTCATTCGTAGAATGAATATTTGTGAAGATTTTAAAAACTAATGTCCTGATTTCATAAGTGTAGCTTTCTATCCTTTTCTGTCATCTCTACCCCTGTGTAGGCCTCACGTCTTCAGACCAAGTCTCCTGACTAACAGGTCGGCTCACCTTCTAAATTTCACACATCCCCCCCAGCTTGACCCCAGATCTAGGGGGGCTGCTTTGTTATACTTGAAAATTCGAATGGTTCTTTCCCACAAAATAGAATCCTGAGTCTTAAAAAATTTCCTGCAAATGTCAAGAGGCGAATGTGCTGCTCTGATAACTGAGATCCCGTGTCATTGTCTGTGAAACAAAGAAACAATCAACTCAATAGAAGAGTCTAGAAAGAGACTTAAAACACCATGAGGACTTATTTCATGACAAGCAACAAATAGCAGCTGAAGGGATGATTATTTAATAAATGCCATTAGGACACATTACTGCTCTGGAGAGGAGTTTGGATTTGGATCTCACACCAGACCCTGCCAAGAAAGACATTCTGGATGGGCTAGAGTTAAATACAGAAACAAAAGAAAAAGACCAACAAGCCTGGAAGTAAATAGAAGCCTGTTTATAACCTCTACATGAGGGTCGGGTGAGCGTCATAGAAAATGGCCAGGACAGTGCCGTTCTGACATGAGAATGCAGACAACTTCAGCAGATGAAAGTGGGTGTATTTTTGGGTTCTGCATTCTTTCCAACACTGCTGTATGTGTCTGTCCTTCCATCTGGACCACACTGTCATGATTACTGTCACTAATAAGCCTTCACATCAGGTAAAGTGACGATCTTGTCTCTTGACCTTGAGCTGAATGAGTTCACCAGCCCCTCTAAACGCTGTGTTCTGGACCCTGTCCCTCACACCTTCTGTGAGCATGCGTAAGCTGCTGCAGGCCCAGGCTGCACGTCAGAACAGCTCTTCCGTTTCTTCCCTCTTGACTTCCTTGCACTCTATCGCTGTCATTCGCTGGGATTTGAACATGTTAAACTTTTTAAAAAAAGATATTTTTATTAGTTTCAGAGAGGAAGGGAGAGGGAGAAAGACATAGAAACATTGATGGTGAGAGAGAATCATTGATCGGCTGCCTTCTGCACACGGGGAATCAATTCCCTGACCATGAGTTGAACCGTTAGGAAGTCACATGTGCTTGGGATCACAGGTGGTCAAAAGCATGCCTACATCCTTTTGGGACTGGAATATTTGGAAGTTGACTTGCAAAAAGGCCTCTGACACTATATTGGTGGGAAGCCAAGTCTTCTGTAGAAGCAACTTGATAAAGGCTCTCTGTTGAAATAACCTGGAGTGGATATAATGGCTATCATTGTAACACAGCTGCATAACAAATGACCCCAAATGCCAGTGGCTTACCACAAACGTAGATTTCTCACCCATGGCTGGTGTGGCTTCTCTGCTCCAGAGTAGGGGTTTTGTATGTAGGTCAGCTCCACACATCTCTCAGTCCGGGGGTCTGGGTTGAAGCAGAAGCAGCTGCCCGGAGGCATGTTCTCAGAGCAGTGGTGGGAGTGTGGGAGGCTGGCTGAATCAAGCAACAACGTATCATGTTTGCTTATATTCCATAGAGCAAAGCGAGTCACATGGCTGAAGCCAACCTCAGAGGTGCTCTTCTCTGGAGGCCCTGGAGTGAGGAGGGGGAATGAATACACACACACACTAATAAAAGAGAAATATGCAAATTAACCCCACATCCACAACAAACACCAACCAATCAGGGGTGAGTATGCAAATTAACCCAACAAAGATGCTGGGTTAATTTGCATACTCAGGTCTGTCGGCAGACCTTCCCCACAGGCCATGCGTCTAGAGCTGCAAACCTCGCATTCAGCTCAGACCGCCCAATGTTAAAGTCAGACCTGTTGGTGATACCTCTGGGTTTGTAAAGAAAATTATGGCAGCTTAAATTCGCAGATATTCCAGCACATCTGGAAGAAATGGGGATGGTTTCTGTTTTGGACGCGTGGCGGTTAACTGATTAACTTGGTCTAAACCAGCTGCCAAAGAACATGGCACCCATGAGAGAGAAAAATAAAAGGACAGGACAGTGGAAGGACTGAGGAAGAAGTCACTAAGAAATTGTTAAAAATAATGTGAAGTGATAGAGAAAAATAGCAAATAAAGTTTCAAAACATATACTAGAGAACCGAAATGCATAAACATGTCACAATATGTATTTATCTACTTGTGATGAGGCCCCTAGAGCCCTAAGAAATGCACAGAATTTGCTGTGAATAACTCATTCTTGAATTGCCCCCCTGAAACAGCAAATTGCCCCCCTGTGGGGTGTGTCCCATGCTGGGAGCCACTGAGCTAGAAGGAAGCAGGACTGGGTAGGGCTGTCGCCAGTCCTCAGGGTGCTGGGACATGTGTCACACAGCCTGGAAAACACACCAGTGACTTGTTCATCCCTTCCCCTGCCGCTGGTCCTCAGGGCAAAAGAATTCGGCTTCCCGTTTCTTCCTGTGAACGATTGGACCGTGGGAAGGCATAACCCCACTTTAAAAATAAATAAATAAATAAATATAAAAAGAGAAACATCGATCAGCTGCCTCCTGCACACCCCTACTGGGGATGTGCCCGCAACCAAGGTACATGCCCTTGACCAGAATCGAACCTGGAACCCTTCAGTCTGCAGTCTGACACTCTATCCACTGAGCAACACCGTCCAGGGCATGGAAGGCATAACCTTTTAAAAGAACTCACAACCCAGAGTCAGTGTGGGGCAGGGGACGAGACTGGCCGCTCCGGCAGCTGAAGGGGACCCTCTTGCATGCCCTCTGCCTGGGCCATGCCTTCCTGCCAGGCCTGCTTCCCAAGGTTAAGGGGCCGGTGCTGGCAGCCGTGAGAACCGGGACACACCCCTCCTCCCACCTCTGCACTCCGTGATCCCAACTTGGCAGCTTGGAATCGGCCATGGTGGGGGGATTTATGCCACAGGAGTCGGTAAACCCGAAAACAGGGATGCCCCCCCTCCCTGCCCCAGTCACTTCCAGCACATCACTACTGCTGAGGGCATTGAAGCCATAGAAGAGGCTTTCTCGAGGTTTCTCTGAAGCCTGCTGCCATCCTTGTCAAGGCAAACTGAGAGTTTGAGAGATGGGGGTGGGGTGGATATGGAACCGTGTTTGTGTGTGTGTGTATAGCGTGTGTATGTGTGTGTATGTATGTATGTGTATGTATGTGTGCATGAGTGTGTGTGTGTGTGTGTATATGAGTGTGTATGTGTGTGTATGAGTGTGTGTGGTGTGTATGTGTGAGTGTGTATATGAGTGTGTGTGCATGTGTGTATGTATGTGTGTATATGAGTGTGTATGTGTGTGTATGTGTGTTAGTGTGTGTATACATGAGTGTGTGTATGTATGTGTGTGCATGAGTGTGTGTATGTGTGTGAGTGTGTGTGTATATGAGTGTGTGTGTATGTATGTGTGTGAGTGTGTGCACGTGAATCGGATTACTCTACGCTGGTGCAGCTCTTACTGTAGAAAAGACGCCCTCGAACACTTGACTTCAGTTCAGCAAGGCCCGGGAGGCGGGCCCGCGCTGCTCCCGTGGGCGCGGGAGGCTGTGCGGGAAGGCGGGGAGGAAGCGGCGGATCCGCCGGGCGCCCCTATCTCTCCTCTTCCATTGCGCACACGTTTGTCATCCATCACCTGCAAAGGTGATAAATCTCCCCGCCGCTGAACAGGCCCAGAATGAATGGAATGGAATTAAATGTGCGCCACGTGAGAGCTCCGCTGGCGGCTCCCCTGGCCCCTCCGCAGATGCTCGGGCTCGGCGGCGGCCCGGAGCCGGGAGCCATGTGCCGAATGAATGAATGAATGCATGCGGGAGCCGTGAGTCAGGAGGGGGTGTTCTGTGCGCCTCTTCCTGTTTCCATTCAGCAGCTGTTCCTGCACACCCGCCTTCGGCAGGCCCCGGCCCCCGCGGCTCCCCGGGTCCCGGCGGGGGCAGCCGGCCGCTGTGGCCGTGGCCCGGGCTGCGGGATCCGCGATCCGCACATTAATTCCTGCTGGGGCTGCCGCCGCCCCCGCCGAGCCTTGGGCATGGTGTTGGCACGCTCGCGCGGAGAAAGGAATAATTTTGTCTCCTGTCACGTAGCAAAATAAAAGCTCTTGGCAAGCATGAAGCCTGGGAGGCCTTTACTGCCACACGTATAATTAGAACTTTGGGCTAAACCCATCCCCGAGGAGCAAAACATTACATTTTAAGGCGCATGCTTTTTGATTTATTTATTTAAAAACCTTTCTCCCCAGAAAAGCAGTTCCTTCATTTCCTCTGATGACATCACAGCTGAGCACAGCGCTCGGCTCCTGGCCGCTTTAAAGGGGACGCTCTGCGGGTCGCGGTGGACTTCAAACCCTCGTGAACCGGGACTAGAACATTCCAGACCCGCGCTCGCTCCGGGCGCGCTGGGCGTTTTCCTCCAGGTGCAAGGCTCACGACAAGGAACGCGTTCCTCACCCGCTCCGGCGCTCCCACGCAGCGATGTTAATTTATGTGATCACTTGAATACAAACGCTCAGCTGTCTCCATAAGTTATAGGAGCAGCCAGCCCAGGGAGCGCCGGCGACACGGAGAGTCAATTCTTGGGTAATAATTTCCTGTTCGAGCCAGGGATGCCCGTGCAAACACTCCCCTCCCCCTTTTCTTATTGTGCATTTTATTTCTCCATAAAATACGTCTATGTCCTGGAAAAACAAACCAGCCCGGGGCACGGCCGCCGCTGTGATGCAGGCCGAGGCTTCCGGCTCAGCCACGCGGGAGCGGGCGGGGGCTGCTCTCCGGGACCCAGGCGGCGGGAGGCCTGCAAGCCTGGGGCTGGGAAGACGTGACCTGGCCCAGCCCCCATCTGGGCGGGAAGCCTCTGTTCCTCGCCTGTATCCGGTAGCTTGATGGGCCTAACGTTCACATGCCATGCAGCTGAATGGATGTGAGTAAACCACTTTATATTATCCCCCAAAGACAGCCCATCCCCGTTAGCACCCACTCCCCCCTCCCCCAGCTAACCACTCACCCACTTTCTGCTTCCCCAGGGGCACCTGGTATGGACATTTTGTGGGAATGGGATCATGTGATGTGCGGCCTTTGTGTCTTTTTCAAACAACCTAGGGCCTCGAGGGTCCAGCTCTGGAGATATGGTCTCTTGGTGGCGTGAGCAGTGAGCAGTGTGTCCTTGTCCTCCCAGAGTCCTCTTCCTTAGAAGGCCTTCATTTGAGGTGCACTGATACCCCCTCACTTGTCCTCAGAAGTGCCCCCTTCCCCCGACATGTCTGGAAATAGATAGTGGTGATGGTTACACAATATTGTCCATGTATGCTTAAAAATAGCTACAATGATAAACTTTATGTTACATGTATTTTACTTCCACAAATCCTATCTAATAAAGAGGGAATATGATAATTGACACTCATGCCATCACAAATATGGTGGTGCCCACAGCCAATAAGGAGAGAATATGCTAATTGACTGTCACTCCCTCAAAGATGGCGGTGCCCACAGTCACAAGATGGCAGTCTCCAGTCTCCTTAGCCCTGCTGGGGAGGCAGGCACACGGCGAGGCTGAGCCCTCCCCCAAAGGGCCCAGCCACTCCATACGTCTGCCTCTGGAGTCCCCCAGTCCCCTCTTCCCCCCAGCCGCCCAGGCTGGCCTGAGGTGCAGGCAAGTCTTGGATGGTAACTGCCCAGCTGCCCAGGGCCACCCAAGGCTCAGGTAACCAGGGCCGGCCAAGGCTTGCGCTGCTGGAAGTGGCAGCAGCAGAGGTGTGATGGGGTGTCACCTTTCCTGGATCATCGGGTCACCTCCTACCCTAAGGGCTCCCAGACAGTGAGAGGGGACAGGCTGGGCTGAGGGACCCCCCTCCAGTGCATGTATTTTCATGCACCAGGCCTCTAGTTATAAAATAAAAAACCAACTGCTAGTGGGATAGGAAATGGTGCAAGCCTGGCCGTGTCTCTGCTGTTCAAACAGAAACTGCACCCACAGAACACTAGCTCTAAACACGGAAGGGACATAGACAGAGAACACACAGAACATGAAGGCCTGGCTCATGGAGGGTGGGCCACACCAGCCACACCGGGCCTGCCTCTTCACCTGGGTCCTGAGCCACGTGGCTGGCGTGGTTGAGGCCCTTTCCCTATGCCCTCTTGAGTCTGTCTCTCTCAAACCCTGTCACTCCTCACCTGCTGTGCCTCCCGGACCCATTCTCTGAGTCTGTCCTCTTGTTTCCCGTCTCTCTCGTTAGGGTCCATGTTCTGGAGGAGCCTCTTGACTTTTTTCTTTCAGGCCTTCAGTCGATTTCTTTGATCCTGTCCCCATATTTTTAATGTCCTAGTGCTCTTGTTTTCTCTAATGGGAGGCAATAGCTTCTCATAGCCCTGAGGGGCCATGGAACCCTCTCCTCCTCCTCCCACCCGCCATCTTTCCAGAGTTCTCTGTCTCCTCCAGGGTCCGTTTCCCTGTCATCCTTTGTCTTGGTCTTAAGGGGAACAGGAGGGCAGTTGGGGTCTCCCAAGTGATGGATCATGGGGGGGCTTCCTTCTAAGGCACTGGTATATGTACAAACTGCTCCAGTTCTCAGAAATGTGTTCCAGCCCTGGCTGGTATGGCTCAGTGGATAGAGTGTTGGCCTGTGAACTGAAGGTCCCGGGTTTGATGCCGGTCAAGGGCACAGGCCCGGGTTGCAGGCTCCATCCCTAGTAGGGGGCATGCAGGAGGCTGCCCATCCACAATTCCCTCTCCCTCTCCCTTTCCCTTCTTCTCTGAAATCAATATAAATGTTTGAAAAAAAAGAAAGAAATGTGTCCCATTCCTTCCCAAACCAGTCTTCCCTGCTTTGCTGTTATGGCTGTTGGGGAATGCGGGCAGAAACTCCAGTGTCAACTCGAAGAAACCCAGAAGTTTGCTCCTGGCCCCTGACCCCAGCGGTGGGGTGGTGGAGGGCCAGCAGGTTTGCAGGTTTCCAGCCGCATTTCCCATTCCTGCCCTCAGGGGACCCCCCCTCGGGCCTCAGCCAGGAACCTCTTTCTCTCACCTCCCTCCAGGGAAGATTCCAGCTGCGCTCCCTGCTCCACGTCACCTGTCACCACCCTTCCCTCTGCTCTCTGTCTTCCAGAAACGTGTTGAAATCCCTCATCTGCTCACACCCTCCCCCGCCGGCCTTATTGTGGGTTTATACCTTTTTTGTTCCCTCGCCATCATATTACAGGGGACTGGGAGGAAGGGGAGATAGTGCGTGTGCTCTGAGTATGTAAAACAGATAATCTGCACGCATTCTGCGCAGTATCTGCTCAGCAAATGTCAGCTCCTCTTAAAATTATCACCTGCCGTTGTCATGTCTCAGGGTGTGAGGGAGAGGTGTGGGGGGCAGGGGACAGCGCCTCCTCCCTCCTCCCTCCTGGGGCCAGGAGACGGGGAGGTGGGCTGTGGCGAGTCTTCTGGGTCTGCTAGGTCGCTTTTTTTCTCTTAAAAATTTATTATTTGAAATTGCTTTTTAATTGCATTAATAATGAATGAATACATCCCTTTGTGAAATATGTAAGACCTTGAAACAACCGCACGCAGATGCTAATCGCCTGCGGCCTTGGTCTCAGCTTGGGTCCAGGAGGGAGGGCCAGGCCTCTACTGGGGAGGGGGCCCCAGAGAGGGCAGGAGAGTGGCGTGGAGATAAGCTGGGGGGGAGGGGGGAAGGAAAGGAAGCCAGTGAGGGAATGGTGATCTAGCAGGTTATTGCTGAGGCTCAGCCCCAACAGGGACCTCTGGAATCAGCGGGGTGAGCCCCCAAGGAGCCAGGTGCGGGCGGCTCTAGCCACCGTGTTTGCTGCTAGGCCGGCTCCGAGTGGGATGGGGACCTTTGCCACAGCTCACTTCGCCGTGGATGTTCCTCGGGTGGTGGTGGTGGTGGTGGGGGCAGAGGGCACCACATTCCCACTCCAGGGGCACAGCACCTTGTCTTCTCCTAGGAGTGTGGGAAGGCTCTTCAAGTCTTTTTTCTTTTCCTAAATATGTTTCTATTGCTTTCAGAGAGGAAGGGAGAGGGAGAGAGAAACATCCACGGTGAGAGAGAATCATGAATCGGCTGCCTCCTGCACACCCCACACTGGGGATTGAGCCCACATCCTGGGCCTGTGCCCTGACCCGGAATTGAACTGTGACCTCTGGGTTCATAGGTCGATGCTCAGCCACTGAGCCACGCCGGCCTGGCTAGTCTTTTTTTTTTTTTTTTTTTTTTTTTTTTTTTTTAAGCCTCTCCCACCTCCTCCCCTGGAAAAGCCCTATTCCACCCATCAGGCAGTGCGCGCTGGACCTAGCTTGTCCTGGTTTGAGTTGGCAGATGGTGCGCATCTCTTTCCAACTCTGAACTGAGAGCATCACACTGGCAGCCATCAATGAGCCAGGGTGGAAGTGTTTACACCACAGAAATTGGTCATTTGATGAGATGAATGTTCAGTGAAATGGAGATCCTTGACTGGAAAAAGCAGGTTGCTTATTATATTATACTTATAGTACAAATATACAGAGGCACACACATATACAGAGAAAGATCCAGAAAAATATCATGGTAGGCAGCTTTCTAAACCATGGCCCCACAGGGTTCCACACCCTCATCCTGGAACAGGTGAATGCAATGAGATTTTGCTCCTGTGATGTGTCCTGTGATTTGGCACTGTAGACCTTAAGGTAGGGCCTAATTCCGGTGGGCCTAATTTACTCTCACGAGCCTTTAAAATCAGAGTTTTCTCTGGTCTTTGGCCAAATAGGAAGGCAGAAGGAGAAGTCAGAGGGATTAGAAGCATGAGAAGATTAGCTATGCTGTTCCTGGCTTGAAGATGTGCACGACCCAGAGAATGACCAGCAAGGGAGTGGAGACCTCAGTCCTACAGCCACAAGGACCTGAATTCTGGCAATAACCCTGAATGAGCTTGAGAGTGGATGCTCCCTCTAACCCTATAAAAGCGCAGCTTGACGGAACCCACAACTTTGACTTTGTGAGTCCCCAGAGCAGAGAATCAAGTCCATCCAGACTTCTGACCTGCAGAAGTGGCAGGCCATACATGGGCGGTGTTTTAAGCTGCTAAATTTTCGGTAATTTGTTACCCAGCAGTGGAAAACCAAGACAGATGTGCATTTAGATGTTAATGCTGGTGATGGCTTTGGGTGTGTGTGTGTGTGTGTGTGTGTGAGAGAGAGAGAGTATGAGGTTTTATTTTACCATTTTTGGTGGCCTGTATTTCCTAATGTTCTACAGCATGCCAGTTCTGGTATATTAAAAGGATATTTTAAAAAACCTTTCAGATTACTGGGGGGGGGGGGGGGGGAAGCCCTCCCTTTTATTCTCTCCCCGCCTGAGACAACCCACCACAGCATTATTCCATGCCTCCTCCATACTTGCTGTATTTTATACCACCTATGTTATTATTAACATAATATTTTTTATTTAAATCGTGTGTTTTTTTTCTTAAAAAGGAAAACCAACACTAACTACTTTAGTTTCCTCCTGAGCAATAATAGTCATGAAGTCGTGGGCTGGCTGCGTGGGTTCCCTTTTTCCTCCCACATCAAAATACATAACAATTATTTAAAAATAGGGGCCTGTGTACCTCCATCGGATACAAAACAGGCGCTGGGAACCGCGGATCCCAAATAATCCTTTCACCGCTTCGCCTTCTGCGGAAAACAAAAGCCTGGGAGGGGTTGGCTCCCTGGTGCCTGGCTACTACTCACTGGGCAAGGAGGGGGAAGGAACCACCGCAGGAGGGAGAGCCCAGATGTGTGCTCTGGAACTGCCCTGCCCTGGGTGGTGTCAGAGCCCAGCCAGCCCAGCCCAGTCCACTCCACGGCCCGGCTCAGGACTTTCTGTCCACGTTTGTTTTACTCACAGCAGAAAGGAGTTAACATACTAAATTTGGGCGTTTTCTTGTTGTTAATCCTCACCTGATAGATTTTCCCGTTGATTTTCTGGGAGAGAGGGAGAGACAGAGAGCAACATCATTGTGAAAGAGACACATTGGTTGGTTGCCTCCTGCATGCCCCCTGACCAGGGCCCGGGATGGGGAGGAGCCTGCAACCGAGGTACGTGCCCTGATCAGAATCGAACCTGGGACCTTTCCGTCCATAGGCCAACATTCTATCCACTGAGCTATCCCAGCCAGGGCTAAGTTTGGGTTTCAAAATGGTTGAGTCTCCTGGGAAAACTAGACCAGATTTTTTCTGGTCAAAGTGCGTACCAACTGGGTAACTTGAGTAGTTACTTCTCTGTTAAAAACAGTTCCGCCCGCAGTCATATTCACTGCCTCTGTGGTTCTCAGCGTCTGCAGATGGGGAGGCGCTGGCTGCATAGCCTCTTTGCTGGTGTCTCCCTTCTGCTCCTCCCCTTCGGCAGTTTGTGCTGAAAACAGCCAGAGAAGCCTCCTAAAACTACAGTCAGATCCTGTCCTTTTGGGCACAGAATTTGCCAGAGCCTCCCTGTGTCACTTGAGTGGAAGCTGAGGACATGAGGAAGGTTGTGCGTGATCTGGTGCCCGTCTTCCCCACTTCTGTGAGCTGTTCCTCCTCCTCCTCCTCCTCCTTCTCCTCCTCCTCCTCCTCCTCCTCCTCCTCCTCCTCCTCCTCCTCCTCCACTGCAGCCTCCCTGGTCCCCCAGTTCCTGGAATACACCAGCTTTCCCTCCGCAGGGCCTCCGCACTGGCTGTTCCTGGCCTGGTCCTTCCCCTTAGCCACAGGGCTCCCTCCCCTCTCTCCTCAGGGTCTTAATTGAAGTATCACCTTCTCAGCAAGTGCATCCCTGCTGGCTCTCTGGAAACCTGCAGCCTTCCCCTCCCCCGGCCCTGGTTCCTGCTCCCTTCCCCGCCTTATTCCTCTCTCTCCCTCTTCCCACCAGAAAGCACTGCATGTTTTGCTTATTTGTTTTCTACCTTTCTCTCCCACAAGAATGCAAGCTCCATGGCTACAGGGATTTAAAGGAATCTGTTTTGCTCACAACAGTTTCCCAGGGCCTCGAAGAGCGAGTGACATATAGCAAGTACTTAGTGATTATTCGTTGCATAACTAATGAACGAGCAGGGAGGACTTAAATGGGACCCCTGGAGGCCTAGGCTGGCCTGATTTTCCGAGGGTATCGCCTCAGGCTCACGCCAGCCTAGGCCTGGGGAGCCTGCTTCTCTCCCAGGACCCTCGTGGTTTGACCGAACCGCCAGTGGCCACGCTGTCTGCCCTTCAGCAGCCTCAGTGGGCACTGCGTTCGCCGGGTTTTCAATACGTGATTTCCCCCCGTGGACGGGACGAGAATCATTGAAAATCATCCATGAGAAACTCCTGGCAGTGTTT
This sequence comes from Pipistrellus kuhlii, assembly GCF_014108245.1. NCBI lineage: Eukaryota > Metazoa > Chordata > Mammalia > Chiroptera > Vespertilionidae > Pipistrellus > Pipistrellus kuhlii. The sequence goes on from NW_023425532.1 coordinate 5,414,111, forward strand.
CTGCCGGCGGCTTTGCAGGCTGAGAGCACCTGGTGGTGGGGAGAAAACGGAGGGAAAGCATCCTACCCACGTCCCATAGCCTCGCTCCTCCTGCTGTTCCTGAGGCCCCATCACAGAGCTGATGTTCCGCTCAGGAGTCAGGGGTCAGGGATCAGAGCCAGTGGCCTGGGTGAGGCGTTACTTCTCAGCAGCCAGAGTGGCTGTGGCAGGTCCTCTCCCACTGTCCCCTGTGCAGCCTGGGCCCCTCCTTTTGCTTAACCCTCACCCAAGGCTATTTTCCCGCTGATCTTTAGGGAGAGTGGAAGGGAGGGGGAGAGACAGAGAGAAACATCGATGTGAGAGACACATCAATTTGGTTGCCTCCTGCACTCACCCTGAGAGTGAGAACAAGGCCTGGCCCGGGGGGGGGGAGCCTGCAACCAGGTACATGCCCTTGACTGGAATTGAACCTGGGACCCTTCAGTCCACAGGTCAGAGCTCTCTCCACTGAGCCAAACCAGTTTTGGCTGGCTGCCAATTCTTTGTCACTTTCCCTTACCCAGAGGTAGTGTTGTTACAGATTGACTTGTGCCCCTCCCCCAAGATCCGTGGAAGCCCATACCCCCGGAGCCTATGGGCATGCCTGGTGTGGACATAGGGTGGCTGAAAAGAATCAAGTTAAGATGGGGTCACACTGGGTCAGGTGGGCCCAAAACCCAGGTGTTCTAAGAAAAGAAGGTGGGCCCGGCCAGCGTGGCTCAGGGGTTGAACGTCGACCTATGAACCAGGAGGTCAGGGTTCAATTCCCAGTCAGGGCACATCCCCGGGTTGGGGGCTCCATCCCCAGTGTGGGGTGAGCAGGAAGCAGCTGATCCCTGATTCTCTCTCATCGTTGATGTTTCTCTCTCTCTCCCTCTCCCTTCCTCGGTGAAATAAATAAAAATACCGAAAGAAAGAAAGAAAGGAGAGAGAAAAGAAAGAAAGAAAAAGAAAGGAAGAAAAGATGAGCCTGGCTGACGTGGCTGTGGTTGAGCGCCGACCTGTGAACCAGGAGGTCACAGTTCGATTCCCCATCTGGACACATGCCCAGTGCCTGGGCCCTGGGGCAGGAAGGCCGGGGGGGGGGGGGTTCACACAGCTGATTACGTGTAGGCCTCAGGCGTTCAGTCACAGGGGGAGGGAAGGGGTTGCAAGAGCGCCGAGTCCCATGATCATGGCACCTGTGTGTAGCCACTGCTCGTGGCATGTGTGGCGCTGACCTGTACAGATCTGGCTCACCACGCCACACAGCACCCTGACCAAGTGCATGCCCATGCAGCCAGGAAGAGGGCGGGAGGGCACTCTGGTTTATTTCCCAGAACCCAGAGGGGGACAGTGACGGTCCTTGTGCTGGTCCGAATCCTCTGGAATGTGGGGAGCCCGGGCGGCACCCCAGCACCCCTCACCTGGGCCTCAGCCCGGCCTGGGCTGTCCGTCCCCAGGCCAGCTGGGTTTTGCTGGAGGAAATGTGATTAAAGCTGGTCTCTCTGGAGAGGATCCGCTTTAAAGAATCAAAGGCTCCGAGTAGGAGTGCTCGGGGCGGGCAGGGGTCTTCGCAGCTGCAGGGTGAGTTCCCGGCTGCCGTGTGCGGGGGGCCGTGGGCACAGCAGACCCCCGGGAACCCGCGTGGGCTCAGAGATCGGAAGCAGCAAGATCAGGGAGACGAGAGTGAGAACAAAACCCCGTTTCCAGCAAATGGCAGGATTCTGACGGCGGCTGGGTCCCCGCGATCCTCGCCGCGTGGCTTCCGAATGCGAAAACCACGATCCACGGGAGCAGGCGGTTCATCCCATTTTTAATTGCACCTGGAAAGGGGCTTAATATCGCAGCCAATTTCTCCATCATCTTTTGCACATCTTGGGCTGCTCGGGTCCCTGGGGCTTTGTGTAATAAAACGGGATGGTTAAAGGGCATGTTTCTGCATTAACGAATCTTTCCGCGCTGCCTGGGCCCGCATTATGTAAATGTTTACTGTAATTAAGAGATGAAGTTGTCACGGAGCAGCGTTTTGGTGGCTGGTGTGGGGCTCCTGCCGAGCTCCAGCCACGAACCGTCACCAGCAAGGAAGAGGGGCGGGAGGAGACGGACAGGAGAAGGCGTTCTGCGTGGCTCCCCGGGGACCGGGGCCTGGCTCGCCCGCAGTCGCAGACAGGAGCTGGCGCCGCTGAGCGAAGGCAGGTCTGGGCTTGGCCACGGTCACGGCCTCCTGGCAGCCCTGCGCTGTGGGCCCCGAGTCTCACTGCCCGGGGCTTAGAGTAGATTTCTCCTGTGGGATCCCAAAGACGGGGGCGGATGGGACGGCCAGTCCCTGCTTGCTATCTGTGTCTGTCCAGAGGAGAGGCCAGTGGGGCATCCCAGGGCGGGGACACACACACACACACACACACACACACACACACACACAAAGTCTAATATTCCTACAGTGAAACGCATTTTTGAAAAAACAGCTTTATTGAGCTATAATTAACATACAATAAACTGCACATATTTAAACGATACAATTTGATCTGTTTGGACACATGCATCCACCCATGAAGCCATCGCTGCCATCGGGATTGTGGATGTAGCCAGTGCCCCCCCAGTTTCTCTGAGCCCTGGGGATCCCTCGGCCTGCCTCTCCCCGCCCCCGCCCCGGGGCCACTGCCGGCTGTTCCGTCGTCACTGCAGAATGGCTGGCATTTTCCAGAGTTTCATGTGAATGGAGTCCCCGGGGTGGGCTCCCGCTCCTTTCCCTCAGCATGATGGTTCTGAGGTTCACCCATGGTGTGTGCCTCCAGCTTTGCTGCCTCGATTGCTCGCCATTCCATCGATGATACCCCATGATCTGTTTGTCTAGTCATCCTTCGGCGGGGGTTGGGCTGTTTCACAAAGTTGCTCTGAATGTTCTACATACACATGCCCTCCTCTTGGCAAATGCCCAGGCGTGATAATGGCTGGATCGTGCATTGTAGCTACTCCAGCAAGTGTGTGTGTGCTTTAATGGAAATTTCTTTTTTAAATTCATCATGTGGTTGTAGGCAGTGGGACCTGCACTGGGTGTCTGACTGGTGGGGTCAGGATTCAGCCCTGGCTGGTGTAGCTCAGTGGATAGAGCATCAACTTGTGGACTGAAGGGTCCCGGATTTGATTCCACTCATGGGCACAGGCCTGGGTTGCTGGCTCGATCCCCAGTAGGGGGTATGCAGGAGGCAGCCGATCAGTGATTCTCTCTCATCATTGATGTTTCTCTCTCCCTCTCCCTCTCCCTTCCTCTCTGAAATCAATAAAAAATACTTAAAAAAAAAAAAAAAAGAAGAAAAAATGTGGTTAAACCTGGGTTCTGGCTGGGGTAGAATTCAGTCAGAGGCAATCTGTAAATGCACTGTCAGTGGTGGGAGTGATTCCTAGAGGAAATGGGCTTAGGAAACAAGGTATGGAGGTTAGGGCCGGGTCCTTGGAGCTTGGGAGTGAGGAAGCCAATGGCAATGCCTGGGGCAGGGAGGGGGGAGGGGGGGGAAGGCAGGGGTGCTCCCGGGAGGGAGAGGCACTGGGTCCTCCATCCTAAGGGTTTTAGGGCGGGAGTTTAGGGGAGGCTCCAGGAAAGGTCTCAGGGGAATATGCAGCCGCTTCCCAGGGGTGGCCTCTAGGGCTGTGGTCTCCTCTGATTGAGGCCTGGAGGTCATCTCCAGCGAACGAGGTCAGGATTACACTTAAGACTTCTGCGTTTTACTAAAAGTAAGTGATCTATAATAATAAAAGTGTAATATGCTAATTAGACTGGATGTCCTTCCGGACGAAGCCTGGCTGTGAGGGCTGGGGCAGGAGCTGGAGCTGCTGCCTTTGCCCTTGTGGCCCCTTGCATGGATTTCGTGCACTGGACCTCTAGTTTCTTTTTCCTCCCCCTCCTCCTCCTCCTCCTCCTCCTCCTCCTCCTCCTCCTTCTTCTTCTTCTTCTTCTTTTTAAAAAATATATTTTATTGATTTTGTACAGAAAGGGAGGGAGACAGAGAGTTAGAAACATCGATGAGAGAGTCATCGATCAGCTGCCTCTTGCACACCTCCCACTGGGGATATGCCTGCAACCAAGGTACATGCCCTTGACTGGAATCGAACCCGGGACCCTTCGGTCCCCAAGCCGATGCTCTATCCACTGAGCCAAACCGGTATCTGCTCTAATTTCTTAATAAAATACAATAAAAACTTTTATATAGAGAAGATTCCCTTGAAATTAAATCATCTGTTACTCATATCCCTCCAAATGGCTTTTCCAAGCACGTCAGGGGCCCAGCTCTGGGAATGGGCCCTTTAAGAAAGCCTGGGAGTAGCTGGGAGCAGGTGAGGCTGGGCCTGGGAGGCGTGCTTTGCTTCGAGTGGAGGGAGGTGAGCCAGGACCCAGGCTGGTGCCAGGGCAGGTGAGTCATCCAGGTTCCTGGATCCTGGAAAACTGTGCCCTGGGCTTTGTTGCCAGGCTGCTCTTTGAAGTCGCAGAGATGAAAGCTTGGCAGGCTGTGGCCACTCCCCTCCCGCAGCTGGAGGTGGCAGCCCACTCAGCTGGGAGGGCAGAGGGTGAGGCCGCTGCTCCGGCAGGGCGGGCTGGTGGAGGTGGGTGGGGTGGGTGTGAGGACAGGACCTCCCTCTGCTCACACTGTGGAGGCGAACCCCAGCCCACGTGCCTTCTGCAGCCTCAGCTGGACGGTGGCTGGCCATTTCCGAATGAGCTTTCAAATCTCAGAGCACCTGGGTCAGGGGTTCCCCACACAGGGCCTGTGCTCCCCGCTACCCCTGTTGTTGATGGTCATGAGGTCAGAGGGGCGTCGGGGTGAGTGGCAGGGATGGGGTGTGGGGCCGCCCCCCACGCTGCCAGTGTCTCCCTGGTTGAGAAACAAGTTATGTTGATGAGTGAATTGATTGCTGAAGTAGTAGGTATGCCTGTCCTTTTTCTCTTTCTTCTCTTTCTTTTTCTCTTTCTCTCTCTCTCTCCTCTCTCTCTCTTTCTCTTTTGTTTTTTCTTTCTTTCTCTGCCTTTTTAAAAAATATATATCTTTATTGAGTTCAGAGAGGAAGGGAGAGGGAGATAGACAGAAACATCAATGATGAGAGGGAATCACTGTCCAGCTGCCTCTAGCAATCCGGGCATGTGCCCTGACCAGGAATCAAAAAGTGACCTGGTCCATAGGTCAACACCCAACCACTGAGCCACACCAGCCAGGCCGCCTGCTCTTTCAAAGCCTGCACTTCATCTCGGGGCTTCATCAGCCCCTTCAGAGCCTGTTGGTGGACCCCACACCTCCCCTGGGGCTGACGGAGAAGCACGGCCGGAATGGCCACAGGACCAGAGCCCTTCCCTGCCTTAAAGGTTAACTGGTGCCTCGCCTCATTTCTAAACTTTCTGGCATTTGAACAGGGTATTAAAGACGCTTAAAGAGCAGGGCTGATTTTGAAAGCAATAAAATCATCTCTTAGTCTTATTGAATTTTAATTTTCATTTGTTCGGATCCACTGTACACCCAGTATTTCAGGCAAAGACGCTGCCACTGGTCAGTCCGCGGCGGCAGGAGATGGAGGCGCTGCGCTTGGCGTGACCCATGCGGGTCCGGTGACGGCGGGGGAGGGAGCCGCAGTTTTCTGCCATTAAATATTAACACTGGGCATTAATAATGAAGGCTGACAGCTCCCTCTGCGTGTTGCTGAGCGTCTCTCTGCAGCCCGCAGAGCCAGCAGGCCCGGCACTTCCCCGCCTGAGCCATGCGGCCTGGGCCCCCCCCCCCCCCCCAAACAGCCCCCAGATGCCACCCGGAGGCAGGATCTCCCGCCCTGCTCACCCTCCTCCCTGGATGAGTGGGGGGGAGAGCGCGGTGAAAGGGAAGGCGGGTGGTGGTGGGGAGGCGGATACGGGATGGAATGGACTGCAGGGATGGGAAGGGGAGCCGCCTCCTGTCAGAGTGGGGCTGGAGGAGGGAGGTGCTGGCTTAAAGAGACAGGGGCAAGCCCCCTGGGAGGCTCAGATACAGCCGGCACTCCAAAGTGTGTGTGTGGGGGGGGACGGTCAGGAGGCCTCGGACTGGTTAAGGGGGTGGCAGTGTCTGTGCCACTCAGACTTGGGCCACAGGAGTCCTCACTTGGCAGGGCCACCCCAGCTTCCCCGCAGGCCCAGGGTCGCAGCACGCTGGCTGCCCGGCCTGCTTAGCGCTGGTGACTTGTGGACAAAGGAACGCCAAGGCAGCCCTTGAACTTGTGTCCAGCAGCTCTGTGGGCCGGAGCCGTATAGGAGCTGGGAAATGAAACACCCAGCGATCTCTGCCGCAACAAAATGTGACATCGGCTTCTCTGTGATCACGTGGCCACTTGGCTTTGACCCAACCATGTCCTCCTGTGTGTACCTTTTTCCCTTACCCTCCTGCCCTCCCCCAAAGGGTGATGGTAGAGAGTGGAGGAGGAAAACAAGACGAGCAGAGCCTAGCCAGAGCGGCTCAGTGAGCGTCGACCTATGATTCCTGGTCAGGCACAGGCCCCGGCTGTAGGCTCAGTCCCTGGTGGCAGGAGGCAGCCGATGGGTGACTCTCTCTCACCATGGATGCTTCTATCTCTCTCTATCTCCCTTCCTCTCAAGTGAATAGAAATATATTTTTAAAAATGTGTAATCTGAGGGAGAAGCTGTGCACTCTGAGGACCACAGCTACTTTCTTGAGGACGGAGCTCAGAGCCAGGAGGCCTCCTGTGATTCTGAGCACAGGGCCTTCAGTGGGGTGCTGGGGCCCCGGCTAGGATCCCTCCTTCGCTGCCTCCTCTTCCCTCTCAGTGGCCTCAGCTGCATTTGCCTGACTTGAACCTGAGATTGCCAAGGCAGCTGAGATGAAAGAGGTGGGGCTTGTGGCCACCTCCAGCCTCTCACTGAGGTGCTCCACAGACTCCCATAACTCAGGCCTTCGGTGCCTCCGGGGGGAGGGCTGTTGGGCAGGTGTCTGGTTCCAGGGCCCTGTCTTTCCTCTATCAGAGCAGAGCGGGAGGGGTCCAGGGAAGGCTGGGCGGATGCGATTCCTTCATCAGGTGAGATGGTGGGATTTCTATGGGGACACACTTGGTCAGTGTTCCCCAGCGGAAGCGTCATTCCCAGAGTCCTTTGTGTGGCGCTGCAGCCAGGCCCACCCAGGGTGACCACGAACTGGCTTTGGCATCAGACTGGAGATTACCGCCTTGTCGGTGGCCGCTCACCAGTGCGATGCGAACGTGGGGGGCTGAGTGCTTCCTCAGGTGGAAAGCCAGGCAGGAGAAAGAAAAGGTTATTTTCATAAGCAGAAAAGTTAATGAGTAATGGTTTCTGGAATTTCTCCTTGGAGAATATAGCCTCGTCAGCTCTAGGCTTCTGCCTTCTGAATAATTGTTCTCAGTAATAATACAGAACGTGTTCATAATAATACATCCTTCTGTGTGTTCAAGAAAGTAGCAATTTATTCCAGGACCAAAGGGAAAAAAAAGGTTGCTTTATTCATCTTGATGCCCCCACCCCAGGTATCAAGCAGTGAGGTGGCTAATTAATAAGCTCAGGCATTTTGGAGGTCTTTAATGAGCACCTATAGTATACCTATAAGTGGGGGGAAGTGCAATGAGGGAGACATAAAAAAGAAGCCAGAGAGCTAAAAATATTTATAGGAAGATAAGCCCTAAATACATGCTGAACTTGCTTTTCTTAAGTGCATTTTTGAGAAAGATACGGTGGATTGACAGTGAGCACCCATTTTAACCTGTTAGTGAAATTTCTCAGACTCCCTTGCAGCTAGTTTTCCAGGTATGATGAGATTCAACCAATGAGACATTCTTGTGTAAAACCTGACTTTAGGTCTCAGGAAAAGAGGGGGATGCATTTTGCTGATATGGATCATGATTGAGGCTGCATGGTCCTCAAGCTGTCAGCGGTGGCTTCCAATTATATAATGGCTCCCTGATCAGCACAGCTCAGTTCTGTGGCGTGGTCTTGAGGGACGCTCCTGAAAGCACAGCATTGAGTGTGTCTCTTCAGCCCTCCAAATAATCCTATTAGCCTCTTAATATCCCACAAGGACTCCCTTTTTGCTTAAACCAGCTGAAGTGAATTCTCTTCTATGTCACTGACCCCTGACAATATAGCTCTGCTCACTCACGCTTCCACTCTCACTGCCTTTGATTTCTACCCCTCACACCTCCATCCCACCCCATCCCATCTGATCTCATCTTTCTTAGATAGGTAACTCCTACTCACTCTTCACAACTCAGTTCAGATGTCATCTCCAGGAAAGTCTCCTTGCTATGTATGCCGCCGCCCCATTCTTCGTGCATCAGAGCACTCCACATTGGATCGGCCTCGCATGGGCCACCACCTTTTTCTTTGCCTTTCTTCTCCCCCGGACTGGGAGCTGCTTGAAGGTAAGGAGTGCAGTTCTTTGCACATAGTAGATGCTCAGTATAACTTTCCTACTGGATGAGAAAACAACCCATGGTAAGCAGTCAAATGAGAAACAGTGTGGTTCAGACCTGTGCCAGGGAAAGGCAGAGTGAATGGCAACATCCTCAAGGAGAAGAAATGGATGATCCCGAGCCGGAAAGCCCCTTTCTGGGCCTGGTTTGCTCATTATAAGGCAAGGGGAGGGACTTCTTCGGTTTCTTGCTGTGTGTTCCTCAGAACATTACTTCCTGAAGGTATGGCTGGAGAGACCTGGGTCCTGAGAGCAGCTGAGTTTGGGAAATGTTGGCTCAGCAAAGCTAAAAAGATCTCTCTGCTGTAGAACTTCCCTTTCATGTGCTAACGTGCGTGGCCTCTCCTCGGGAGAGTTCTAGGCGCAGTGTGGTGGCAGTTGTCTTTGTCTCAACAACGCTGCAGAGCCTGAAGAGCCTGGCATGGCGGAGGTATTGCTCCCGTGCCTACAATCAGCTGGGGTTGGCCGGGCGCGCTCACCTGTCTGCCCATGGCCGGCATGAAGTGCATCTAAGCTGATGACCACAGGTCTGCTCTGTCCCACCAGTGTCTCATCCTCCAGCGGGCTCCCTGGGCCTGTTTCCATGGCAATGGCAGAAGCTCAAGAGAGTGAGCCCTGAAGTCCAGGCACTGTAAGCTTCCCTCAGGTCCTCTGGTGTCTTATTGGCCAGCTGGTCAAGGGCCGGACAAGTCCCCTGCCTGGGAGACGGCCCTGCAAAGCTCCATGGGAAAGGGAGTGGACTCCTGCAGGGTCATCAGGAAGTGGGGTCACTAAGGCACTCTACACAGTGTTTCCCAGAGTCACTGACTAAGGAACCCCTTGATACATCTGTCTGGCTCTCTTAACACACACTTTGGGGAGCACCAGATAAGCAGCCCTTAAAGTCTGGAAGTTCTGTTGCTCTCTCTACCCTGAGTGGCTTCGGGAAGAGGTGGCTAGCAAGTTTGGGCCAAACCGATGGGGTGGGATTTGCCCAGAGGCGGCGAGGGTGTGACTGGAGGCAGGTCCTTCCATCCCAACACTCCATCAGGAAGACTGCCTCAGAGAGCCCCCCGCCAGCTGCTCGCATGATGCAGCTCTTCTTCACCCCCACCTCTCCTCACTCCCGTCTCTGTCCAACTGTCCTCACTCCGGAAGCACAACTTCCCAGAGAGGCGTCGCTCTAGGAACAGCCGCGGCCGGAGATGCCCTTTTCCTGTGCCTGCTGGCCAGGAAGGCACCTCGGAGACTGGAGGGGCGGCCTCCCCGCCGGGCACGGTGCCTGGGCCTTCCGCTGGCTCCGGGCTCAGGGCCAAGTTACTGGCGTTGCAGAGAGGAGACAGGGCTCTGAGGGTTGAGGTAACTCTCGTTCCTGTGCTGCCCGCCTATCTCCCTGGTTGGGGACGCTCTCTGCCTGCCCCCCCTCTGTCCTCCAGCTGAGCTGAGCGCCTTGTCAGCAGTGACACCAGAACCCTGGCAGGATGTGGGTGCCCTGAGCATTCCCAGCTCCTCTGTATTTCTTTTAAATATGTTTGTATTGATTTCAGGCAAGAAGGAAGAGGGAGAGAGAGAAACATCCATGATGAGAGAGAAGCATGAATTGGCTGCCTCCTACCTGCCCCACACTGGGGATGGAGCCCCCAACCCGGGCCTGTGCCCTTGACTGGAATCGAAACAGGCCCTCTCAGTCTGCAGGCTGATGCTCTATCCACTGAGCAACACCGACCAGGGCTTCCTCTGTCTCTTTTGGGCTGAATCCATCCAGCAGCCTCCCTGCCTCCCGCTGGGCGCTGGGCGGTGGAAATGCTTCCTGTTTATGCCTCCCCCGTCTGGGAACCCCACATCTTAGGGAGGTGGGGTTTCGGACCTGACACCCGGACTGCTCCGGTTTATCAAAGCCCCCACCGACCCCTTGTAAATGCCCCTTGGCTTGGGGGGTGGCGGCTGGCTGCTGGGTCCCCGTAGGGCACGTAAATTGGGCCTCGTTAAGGGAACCTGCAGGGATGGGGGATGAAGGTGATCAGGTTACAAAAGCACCAGCATCACTGCGGGCCTGGGGCTCACAAAGGCCTGGCCAGGCCCCACCCCAGGAGACCCTGTGCTGGAAGCAGCTGGGAAGGGCGGGGGCCCAGGTTACCCCCCCTTCCCTCTCTGGATGGAAAGCACCTGGAAATGTGTTGCTGTGATTTTATCAGAAATAAATGCAGTGAAATTTATGCATAAAACATACTGAAAGGAAACGCAGGGCTGTATCACCAGGGGAAAATCCTTAGCTTGCAATTATAGGTAATTTACATTTCTTTTTTATTCTTTTTTGGTAATTTCCAAATTTCCCACAGTGGCTACAAGATATTGTTAAATCAGGGGAAAAAGTGACAGAGAAAAGGATGGAGGAGTGGTACATGAACGTTTTTTGAGAGATAATTGTTCTGTAATGCTTCACTGTATATTCACACTCACAGTTTAGTAAAACAAAAAGTATAAAAGATGGAAAGACATAAAATTATTATCAGTGTTTATGTTTAGAAATATGGTTGATTTTCGTCATTTTTTTTTACATTTTCTAAAGGAATGTATTAATCCACTCTCCCCCCCCCCCCCCCCGCCACTTGATTTTTAGAGAATGGAAGGGAGGTAGAGAGATAGACATATATATATATATATATATATATATATATATATATATATATATATAGAGAGAGAGAGAGAGAGAGAGAGAGAGAGAGAGAGAGAGAGGGATGTAAGAGAGACACATCAATCAATCGCCTCCCCATGAGCACTGGTGGAGGGGTGGGATTGAACTCAGTCTGCAGGCCCGAGTCTGCAACCCAGGCTTGTCCCTGACCGGGAATCGAACCCTGACCTCCTGGTTCCTAGGTCAGTGCTCAACCACTGAGCCACACTGGCCGGGCAACAAATTCTACATTGAAAAGTAACTGTAGAACAGTTGGGGAAAAGGGAGACAGAAAACACAGAGACGGGTTATGAGCCCTGAAGGCCTGGGCATGGTGGGGTGGGAGCCTGAGGGAAGTGCTGGAGACTGGGGACCTAGTTGCATTTACCCTAAAAGGGCTTTGGGTGGCTGGTGGGCGTGTGCCTGGGTGGCTACCTGGTTCTCTTGCTGGCTCAGTGGCCAGGCCCAGCGCGGCCTGGGCTGATCTGAGCAGAAGGGGAAGAAGCTTGTCCGAGCTGTGGGCACAGAGAACGGTCACTGAGGAGCTGAGGTGTCGGTCTTTCCCCGAGGCCTGGCCATCGAACGTCTGGAAAAGTGAGAGGCACGGTGGTAGTGGTGGCCGTGGCCATGGCCGTGGCCGTGGCGGTGGGGTGTGACTACAGAACATTTGAGAGACGGGGATGTTCATTAATCACTATAAAAAGCAGCTATAAAAAGCAGCGTGCTGCAGCCCCATTATTTGCTTCCTGACTTTGGGGGACACATTAAGTGCCATCTCGCACCTCCCCTGAGAAGGCGTTTGCAGGACATCTCCCTTGTGACCCCTGCTGCCGCCTCCCCCCACCCTCTGTCCTTTCTCGGCGCCGATCATGCCCTGAGCCTTCCCTCTCCCTCCCGCCCCGGGCTCGGTGCATCTGCCTTCTGCTGGTGCCCGGGCTGCCTGCTTAGAGGGGTCCCCTGACTCCCTCTGGCCAGGTGCCTGCACGCGTGTAGGCTGGATAACCATTCCGTGCTGCACACGGTAATACGACTGCTCCCGCATGTCCACAGTGCCGCTGCGAGGAGGAAATACGGTACCTCCGAGCCTCGCCGAATCCCCAGGTGCTCAGTGTCAGGCGTGTTCGGAGCGGATCTAAACATGCCGCGGGGAGGGCGCTCTCTGGCCTCAGCAGACGCGGGCCTCGTGCGCGAGGCTGAGAAGAGCGCGGAGGGCTGACCCCTTGCCTCGGGGACCTGATGTTTCTGGGGACCCGCGTGTCAGCTTAGCCGGCGGCTCTGATGTGGGCGGTGTGTGCAGAGATGCCAGCTGCTTCTCTGTGACCAGGGCCACTTCCGCCACCGCCCGCACCGTGCAATGCCCCAGGCTCCTGGCTGACGTGGGCAGGCCTGGATGCTGCGCCAGGGCCCGGGGCAGGCTTCACAAGCCCCCTGGGGGGCCAGGTCTCTGCTGGTGAGCGGGCTGGGAGGGGAGGAGAGGAGAGAAGAAGGGAGAGAGAGAGAGAGAAACAACAGTGATGAGAGAGAATCATGGATCTGCTGCCTCCTGCACACCCCCTACTAGGGATCAAGCCCGCAACCCGGGCCTGTGCCCTGACAGGAACAAACCATGACCTCCTGGCTCATAGGTCGGCGCTCAGCCCCTGAGCCACGCCGCCAGCCGTCTCTCCCACTTCCCAGCCTAACCGCGGTGGGGAAACTCTGCTGTAGCGTTTGGAGCAATCGCAGTGACTCATGCAGGCGGGGATACACATGGGACCCCAGGCTTTGTCTGGAATATTTTCTTCCACAAAATTAACTCGGGCAAACATGTATCAAATCTCCGTTGGTTCTGTGCTGGATGTTTTGGCCTGTCTGTCACGGCAGACCGTGTGTGTGTGCTGTCTGTACACACTGCCTTTTTCCTTGTTTTCCTTCGTTGTAGAGGCTGGAGAGCCAGAATGGGTGGTCTCCCAGGCTCCCTTGCAGCTGGTGGTGCCATGTGACCTAGTTCTGGCCCATTGGATGTAAGAAGAAGCTTTAAAACACACACACACACACACACACACACACACACACACACTGATTTCAGAGAGGAAGGGAGGGAGAGGAAGTGATAGAAGCATAAATGATGACAGAGAATCACTGATTGGCTGCTTCCTGCACACCCCTCACTGGGGGTCTAGGCTGCAACCCGGCCATGTGCCCTTGACCGGGAATCAAACCATGGCTCTCAACCACTGAGCCATGCTGGCGGGGCTGTGAGAAGAAGCTTCTGATCAAGGGCCACGGCGGCTGGCATGCCCCTTTAGTCCCTGTCCTTCCCGCTCCTCCATGCGCCTAGCAGCCTGCGGACTTGTTCCTGGAGGTATAGCAGCTCTGCTGTGTGGTTTTCCAGGACAGAAGCCACTTGCCGAGGATGCTGAGAGGGCAGAAGAAAGCTGGTCTTCGGGGACACCATAGGGCTGCCACACTAGTCCTAAGGAGCCATCCTCTGTCTTCGTCTCTTTTTGTGTTGAGCAAATATTCCTCTCGGTTAAGCCATGCTTGTTGGGTTTGCCATAGCTGACTGGATGTGAACTTAAAGGACACACAGGATTTGACCTCAGAACAGCTGCATGGGGCAGAACGGACTCTGTGTTACAGGAAAGGAGATGAGGCTCAGAGTTTTCAAATCATCAAGGTCAGGTAACTAGTGAGTTGCAGAGTTAGAGGCCTTTCTGTACCACCTTCTTCCATTCAGTAAAGACCCCACCACACCAGCCGGTGGGGAAACCCATGGAGGGTTCGGAGCGGGACACACATGTTTGGCGTGAGGCTGCTAAGTAGCTGTGAGTTTTCTCTGCTATTGTGATTGCTGTTTTGGGTTGAATTGTGCCCCCTCCCACTTCATATGGTAAAGCCCAAGCCTCCAGACCTTATTTGGAAATGAGGTCTTTATAATCAAATTCAAGGGGGGTCATTAGGGTGGGCCCCAATCCAGTGCAACGGATATCCTTGTAAGAAGGGGCCATTTGGACATAGACACTCAGAGGGAAGATGATGTAAAGAGACACAGGGAGAAGAAGGCCGTCTATAAGCCAAGGAGAGAGGCCTGGACAGATCGTCCCTCACAGCCCTCAAAAAGAACCAACCCTGCTGACACCTTGACCTTGGACTTCCTTCCAGCCTCCAGACTGTGAGACAATAAATTTCTGTTGTTTAAGCCACTCAGTCTGCAGCGCCTTGTTACAGCAGCCCGAGGAAACCAATCTGTCATCCTAGGTGAATTTCTCTTGTTCTTATTGATCCTCCCTCCTGCCTTGTGTGTCAGCTATTGTAATCATGCTGTGTAACAAGCAACCCCCGGAATCCATGGCGTAGAACCACGAGCATTGATTCCTGGTCCCGCATCTGCTGGTCAGCAGGTTTGACTCTAGGCCGTGGGCTGGATTCAGGTCAGCTCCGTCTGTCTCACATCCTCACTGACCATCAGGGGCCAAGCTCAGCCACACCGGCACATTTTAGGCCTTTGCTTGCATTAGAATCTGCTAACACCTCATTGGCCAAACTAGGTCACATGGTCCAGCACAACATCAATGCAGGGAGGGGTGGGAGGGGCAGCAATATACTCTGACTCATAGAGGGAGAGGGAAGGGGTGAGTAGCTACTAAATTATACCAGTAGCTCAACTGCTCTCCCTTAGAGGTGCTCTGGCCTTGGAATGAACCCATGACTCCCCTGTGTCCCCGGGCTAACCATTGTCCTGGCTTTGAACTTCCTGTCAGTGAAATCTACCACGTGTGTCCTTTTGTCTCTGGCTTCTTTCGCCCAGCACGAGGCTCCTGAAAGTCTCTGTGTTGCTGCAGGGTTTGCTCATTTTCGCTGTGGCTGCCCTCCTGAGAGCCGCTGGTGTTGCTTCCCAGTCTGTCGGTCAGTGGCGCACTCAGCTCAGGGGCACCTCTTCTGGGGGAGAAGGCTTCCCAGAGAAGGTGGCAGAGCTGAGTTCTGAAGGACGGGCGTGGAGCAGTGAGAAGGGGTGTGTATTCCACACTGGAGAGGTCAGAGGGTGTGAAGGGACACTGGAGCGAGCCAGGGTGCTCCTGTTGGAGCTGGAGTGTGTGTGTGTGTGTGTGTGAGAGAGAGAGAGAGAGAGAGAGAGAGAGAATGTGGGGGTATGAGTGTGTGTGAGAGTGTGTGTGTCTGGGTGTGTGTGAGTGTGTGTCTGTGTGTGTGTGAGTGTGTCTGTGTGTGTGTGTGTGTGAGTGTGTGAGTGTGTCTGTGTATGAGTATGTGTGAGTGTGTCTGTGTGTGTGTTTGTGTGTGTGTCTGTGTGTGTGTGAGTGTGTCTGTGTATGAGTGTGTGTCTGTGTGTATGAGTGTGTGTGAGTGTGTCTGTGTATGAGTGTGTGTGAGTGTCTGTGTGTGTGAGTGTGTGAGTGTGTGTGTGTGTTTGTGTGTGTGAGTGTGTCTATGTATGAGTGTGTGTCTGTGTGTGTGTCTGTGTGTGTGTCTGTGTATAAGTGTGTGTGAGTGTGTCTGTGTGTGTGAGTGTGTGTGTGTCTGTATATGAGTGTGTGTCTGTGTGTGTGTGTATGTGTGAGTGTGTATGTGTGAGTGTGTGTCTGTGTGTGTGTGTGTCTGTGTGTGTGTGAGTGTGTCTGTGTGTGTGTGTCTGTATATGAGTGTGTCTGTGTATGTGTGAGTGTGTGTCTGTGTGTGTGAGTGAGTGTGTGTGAGTGTGAGTGTGTGAGTCTGTGCGCACACACCGGGAGAGTGCAGGTGGAAGGTGGTGTGCGGGGCGGAGCTGGAGTACATAGACAAGTCTGAGCTGGCTCCTGAGGGTACGGAAAGCCGCGGGAACCGTTCAAGCTGATATAAATGACAAGATCAGATGAGCTTTTCTCGAAAGGTCACTTCTTACAGATGGAGTGTTTTTCCCACGGGCGCGGGGAACCAGGGGGCACCGGGAGCAGGGCCTACCATGCCGCCTGGGCCCCGCGCCCCTCTCTGCCTTCATTAAGCTGCAGACACGCCTCGGCTCCTGCACGGAGGTCGGCGTCCAAGTCTGGACGCTCACGGGAGCCTCTCAGTTTCCCAGAAGCTGAGAGGAGGCTCTGGACAGAGTTCTCACCTGGACATGGTCCTCCACACGCTCACACCCCCGCTGCACACTGAAGTCTTTGCTCTCGGGACTCGCTCCTCGCCCCCTGAGGCTGATGGCAGCGGGCAGGGCCGCTGCAGCTGGGATGGGCCAGCAGGTCCTAATAGGGTTCTCAGAATTGTGCGTGGGTTTGAAGTTCTCCATGGTAAAAAGTTTAACAAGACATCACACGCCCTGCAATAAAAGCGTGGTCTCCCCTTCTCCGTCTTTCCTTTCAAAAACCCCATCGTGTTGGGCACATTCTGTCCCAATAACTTTAAAAGCAATATCTTTTGACCATAATGTCAGGATAACAGCAAGATTATTAGCAACTCACATGGGACGTAACAGCAGTAATCTTGTTTTTCAACTTATTGTAGCGACTTAATGGGCACATATTTTATCCCGAAGTGTAGAAAATGAATATTGAGAGTGTATACCTCCACACAAAGCTATTATTTTTAACATTCCACTTTATGGACGTTATGAAAGTGCGGAAGTGTTGACTTTCACAAGGCAAGCAGGACTGCGAGGCCTGATGGTTTGGGGGACTCAGGAAAACACCAAAGTCGCCTTTCATACCCAGCTGAGTGGCAGAGCTCTGGGGGCACAGTGGCAGGCCTCCAAGCCTGGTTTTGGCTGCACCTTCCCGAATGCCCACCAGTTCCCGCAGGCTGCCCCTCAGACACGTAGCCACGCACAGACAGAGCCTCTTACGGATGCCCATAAGAGGCTGGGGGAAGAGGTGAGGTGGAAGCTCGACAATAAAACGCAGCCAGCCTGGCCAGTGTGGCTCAGTGGATAGAGTGTGGCCCTCGGACTGAAGGGTCCTGGGTTCAGTGTGGTCAAGGACACGCACCTCGGTTGCAGGCTCAATCCTCGCGCCTTGGTGGGGGTGTGTGCGGCAGGCAACGCATTGATGTGTCTCTCTGGTGTCGATGTTTCTCTCTGTCTCTCCCTCTCACCTTCCATTCTCTCTAAAAACCAACGGGAAAATAGCCTCTGGTAAGGATGAACCAACAAAAACAAAACACAAGAACAAAACAAAACAGAAAATCGCAGCCAGCCAAGGCCACAAGGATGACGGCCTGGCCTGTGGGCTCCATCACTGGGCAGAGGTTTGTGGAAGCCACCGCCAGGGCCTTCCCTGGTCTGTAGCTGCCTCTTCCTCAGGCGGGGGTGGGGGTGGGGGGGTGGAGGGAGCCCAGAGATCCTAGGGCAGATGTGAGGACAGGCCTGGGAGCAGAGGAGCCTGCAGGGCTAGAAGCTCCTGGGGCTCATAAAGACTTGGAACTCCTTGGCCTGTTTCCCCCGCGCCTGCTCTCCCTCTGTCAGCACGCATGCGCCACGTGAGCCTTGGCCACAGTGGTTCCCACGGGAAGGCGCTCGCTGCCCCAGTGTCCCAGTCTTCAGAGTGCTCACCTCCCTTCCTCAGCCACCCTGCTTGGGAGCAGTCGCTCTGGTCACCCTGGAGCTGGGCCCAGCCTTCCTGTGGCTCCCGTGTCCCTCAGATAAACGCTCACGTCCCTGCTCTGACGGGCTGGGCCTCCTTATCTCCTCGGCCTCGGCCTCGTGTGTGCACCCCAGGTCCCTCCCCGCCTCTTGCAGCAGTGCTGGCTCGAGTGGGTTTTTGTTTAATGTCTGTCTGCCCTCGTTCAAGGACAAGGTCTAAGCAGGTAGGGACTTTTCACTGCTCCATCCCCAGAGCTCAGAAGAGTGCCCGGCACATAGAGGCACAAGGTGAATACTGGTTGAGTGAGTGAATGAATGAACACTCTCACTCTGGCACCTTTGGGCCCTTGTTCTTCAATGGGGCCCCTTCCCATAGGTTCAAATCTACCTTCTCCCTGAGCGAGCCTTCCCCTGCCTTCCCTCTCAACTCTTTGGCACCTCCGCTGTGTTCCTGGTCCTCATATTGTGACTTCTGTTGCACTCTTTAAAAAAAAAAAAATAAAAAAAAATTTAAATTGATTTTTTACAGAGAGGAAGGGAAAGAGATACAGAAGTAGAAACATCAATGAGAAGCATCGATCAGCTGCCTCCTGCACACCCCCTACTGGGGATGTGCCCACAACCAAGGTACATGCCCTTGACCAGAATCGAACCTGGGACCTTTCAGTCTGCAGGCTGACGCTCTATCCACTGAGCCAAACTGGCCAGGATCCCATTGCACTCTTGACATGGCTGCCTGCAGTCTCCAACAGCCATGTGCCCAGTCACATCCTCATTCCATCTCCTTGGCTGCTGCTGCCCACACTTCTGTGCCCCCTCCCCGGGTCCCGGTATGCCCGCTGCTATGGTTAGCCCTCCTACAGGCCGGAGCATCCTCTGCCTCCTGCTCTTGTCCCTGGGTGCTCTTTCCCTTCAGAGGTCCTCCATCAATCTCCTCAATCCAAAATCAATGAGGAAAAGCCCAACAGCCAAGTGCATGGATTAAAGGAAAAAAGCAATAAAAAGTCCAGCTTCTCAAGCTCCTTTCCAGGTCAGCTTCTTGCTCTTCCTGACTCTGTTGGTGCCCTCCCCTCCCCCCGGTGTCCGGTGAAGGCCAGCCCCAGCATTGGTGCCCCTACCCCAGGTCCCTCTGAGGAGGGTGCACACACAGTCCCACAGGGCCCCCTGAAGCCAAACTGGCTCCAATTACCCCGCATTTGTGCGGGTCTGGCCAAGGCAGCAGAAACCACTCGAGGTGTTTACACGTTGGGCATTTCATCCAGGAAACTGGCGCACAGGAGCCTGGCACTGTGGTCAGCCAGCAGGAGCTGGGCCCCCAGAGAAGACGGAGGAGAAGCAACGGATGTTGGAGAGGCTGCCCAAGATGAAATGAGTGGGAAGAGATACCCTGGTCTTGCCCTGTTCCTGCCCTCCAGTCTCCCACCTGTATCTCCTGAACTTAGACAGAGGCCTGTCGCAGGGCAGCCTGGGAGATGTAGTTCCCCGTTGTACTGAGCAGACCAAGCAAAGGGCAGGGGATGGATCTGAGAGGAGACCAATAATATGCACAGTCCTTGGGCAAGAAGCCTTCCTTTAGCTAGTCCATGCACTTGTGTAGCTCTCCTCTCCCCACTGAACGAACTCCAAGCCCCTCAGTCTGCTCTGGGTCTTCTCTGCCCACTGCGCTGGCCTTACCTGCCATTGTCCCTGAACGTGGGTGATGTGGGGACCCCTGCTGCTAGCGTCTGCCACCTCTGTCCCCTTCTCTCCTCCGTGCCCTCTGCCCAGAAGTCTTTCCCTTCCCGAAGTGCTCAGGGGAGCTGCCTCCTCCACGGAGCCCTCCTCCCCATCCCTTCCAGCCTCAAACACGCAAACAAACATTGTGTTTTCCTTCCCCAGCACTTCCTGCCTTGGTGCTGGCCTCGCTTCCGCCTGTGGCTTAGTTATTGATGGGCTTGTCTCAGCACCCCCATCACACTGTGGGCTCTTCGGAGCCTCGTTCACAACGCAGCCGCGGAGGCCCCCAGCACACAGCACCCTGCACCCCGGAAGGGCACACTGCCTTCTAGTTTAATGAATGAACAAAGAAATAGTAGGCGACACCCCAGCAGGGAGCGGTGCCTGGTCAACGCGGGTGAATTAGTTTGGACTTTTCAGCACCGCACGTCTGGGGGGAGGGGCGGTGGCAGGGCCCGGAGAAGGGAGCCGGAGCCGTTCAGGGCGGGGAGCAGATGTCCACATTTGCCTTATTACTTCAGCTATTGTTCCCAGCTTTTTCTCTCGGAGAGAAAAGAATCCGCCCATGTTTTCATGTTGTTCTCATTGAAATACACCCACAGGCTTTGAAACGAACCCACTGGTGAAGTGCAAGGAGGGGGAGAGTGGCGGGTTTGTTTCTTTGCCTGGATTCTGTGCGGAGGCTCCCAGGGATGGGAGCACGCGGTGGGAGCACCGCCGTGGGTGAGCCCAGGGATGTGGGTGTGTGTGTGGAGGGGGCAGGCCCAGGCGTCGGAGCGTGGAAAATGTCTGTAAATTCACATTGGTAGGAAGCACTGTTCAAAGGCTTACCTTTTCCAGGCGTCAGAGAGCTGCAGGCAGAGAGAAGCGATGCATCGGAAGCTGGGCACAGAGCAGAGGTGACTTGGGCATGGGGACCCCCGATTGGCCTGTTTATTCATGAATTCGTTTGTTCATTCAGGCATTTAATGAACAGGAATTGAGGACCCCCCAGAAGGATCAGATTTTGGAGCTGGAGCCAGTTGAAACCCCGTATCTGGAAAATGAAGGTTCAGAGCGGTTAAGTGACTTGCTCAAAGCTGCACAGCCCATTACCAGCGGCTCCTGCTTTCTAGTTCTGAGCTCCTAGGGTCTGTGGGGGCATCCCTGCCTTCAAAGGTGTCCCAGGCCCGTGGACATCTGGGTAAGGCCACGTGGAGAGTGGGTCCCCCTAGGCCGCTGCCTCCCTAGCAGGTGTAGAAATGACCCTCTCTGAGCAGAACTGGTTGGACCCTTCACACTTGACCCTGCCCCATCACCCCACCCCGCGTGCAGCAGGGATCTCTGACCGGTAACTCACAGACCACTCCACAGTCTGCTTATGGAGCTGCGTCAGCCCAGGTATGGACAGGCGTGGCCTGCGCTCCCACTTCCTCTCCTGCTCCCTCTGAGAGCTCAGCGGCTGAATGCAGGGCTTCGGCCTTTGGTTCCCAGAGTGAGGCTGTTTCTTCCTCTCCTCCTCCTTCTTGTTTTAAATATATGTATATTGATTTAAGGGGAAGAGAGAGGAAGGAAGAGAGAGAAACATCTACGATGAGAGAGAATCATGGATCGGCTGCCTCCTGAACGCCCCACACTGGGGATCAAGTCCGCAACCCAGGCCTGTTCCCTGAGCAAAATCAAACCTGGGGCTCTTCAGTCCCCAGGCCGATGCCTATCCACTGAGCCACACAGGCTAGGGGCTTCCTTTCTTTCTCCCCCCACAGGTTCTCTTCATCACCAAGGGCCAAAGAAGAGACCCTGCAGCAAGAGAACGCAAGCGGGTTTGACCTGTGAGGAACCATGGGGACAGGCCCGTTTTAGTCAAACGAAGGCTGGTCAGGCTGTGCCCCAAGCAGTGCCCCTCCACTCTCCCCTCCCGGATGTGTGCTTGAAAAATGTGGCTGAAGCCTGCCCTTTCTAAGGGCTTTGCGAATGACACAGGAATTATACTATTTTTAGGTCACACGCCCCGCCGAAGTTGACATTTGAAGGCTCGCCCATGTGCGAAAGCGGCCACAAGGAAACGTGGCTTCTCCCTTTGCCCAGCGACAATAAACAGCAGCGGCTCCCTCTCATCGCGCTCCTTCCTCCCGCTTGCATCTGCATCGCCCACGCTCGGAGGTGCGGTTCTACAGGCGCGCTCCTGGCGGATGTCACCTGAAGGCCGCCCTTCGGAGACTGTCCCTGCAAATAAAAGCAGGTCGTTAGGCTAGGAGCGTCTTTGTTCCCTTAACTACGGTGGTTTCTCCCTCCGCACAGCGTTCTATATAAAGCCATAACCATTCAGAGTGGCACGTAGACTATATAAAGGCGCTGCCTGGAGATGAAAGATGTTTTTAACCCCTTCCTCTCCAGCGTCAGTGACAACTGCAACAGCCCAGTTCTGAGCGTGCCAAGCTGTGGTGGGGGGCTGGGGAGAGAAGAGGGGGAGGTATGAGTGAATAGCAAGGTGGGAGCAGCCCTCCCCATCCTCTCCTCCCCTCCCTGCCTCAGATTACAGCTTCGGGGACTCTCCCGAGCTGGGGTGACAGGACAGAAGGAAGCTCTGAGGGCACTGGGCACGACTCAGGGCTTTCACCTATTTTTAAAAAAATATATTTTATTGATTTTTTACAGAGAGGAAGGGAGAGGGATAGGGAGCCAGAAACATAGATGAGAGAGAAACATTGATCAGCCGCCTCCTGCACACCCCTCACTGGGGATGTGCCCGCAACCAAGGTACATGCCCTTGACCAGAATCGAACCCGGGACCCTTCAGTCCGCAGGCCGACGCTCTACCACTGAGCCACACCGGTCTTGGCAGGGCTTTCACCTATTGATTTCAGGCTCCGGGCAGGGGTGCCCAGGCGCTTGACAGCAGGGCCAGGGTGGCAGTGCTTCCTGAAGATCAAAGGTATTGGATTTCGAGTGACCGTCAATGTGGCTTTTCTATTAAGACTAGCGTAGGGCTGTGTGAGAGGTCTCAATGTCACAGCTGAACGCGGCCAAGAAATGCCCAGGCCGTATGCTTAGTGGTTAGGGCATCAGCCCGGGGAACCAAGGAATTGTGTGTTTGTTCCTGGTCAAGGGCGCATACCTGGCATGTAGGAGGCAATCAATTGATACGTCCCTCTCACACTGATGTTTCTCTCCTCTCTCCCCCCTTTCCCTCCCTCCCACTCTCTCTAAAAATCAGTGGGAAAAATACTCGTGGGTGAGGATTAACAAACAACAAACAAACAAACAGAAAAAGGTACCCACAGTGTGCCATGCGGGGTGGAGGCCCCACCAGCTGTTTCCTGCCCACCCCCTTCTCACCTGGCCAGCTGGTGACCCCTGACCCTGACCCCTCTCCTCGCTCACTGTGCCTGGCCATGTGACCCATGAAAGCGGATTCCAGAAGCAGCGTGGCTTAGCTCAGGAATGACCACATAGGTCACGCAGAACTGGGCAGAGCAGAGTGCTGCGGGCTGTGGGCGGGGACTAGGGTGCTAAGTTTGAGGCGTTGGTACAACTGCGCCTCAGATGGCTAATGGCCCAGCATGCTCCCTGACTGGGAATCGAATTGTGACCTCCTGGTTCACACCAGAGGGGCTATTGTATTAAAAAAAAAATTTTTTTTATTGGTTTCAGAGAGGGAGGGAGAGGGAGAGAGAGAAACATCCATGATGAGACAGGATCAAGGATAGGCTGCCTCCTGCATGACCCCCACGGCGGATCGAGCCCACAACCCGGGCCTGTGCCCTGACTGGGAATGGAACCCTGACCTCCTGGTTCCTACATCGATGCTCAACCCCTGAGCCATGCTGGGCAGGCGGGATTGTATTTGTGCACATCTGGACATCCTCCATGCTCTCAGCACCCATGGCTGGGCTCTCACGGGACAAAGGCTGGTAAACTGTGTGGTGGTGACACTGAGCCCACCAGGGCCTGGGCTCCAGCTGAATGGCTTCTATGGCCAGCAGCCCCCACGGGGATGTCAGCTCAGAGTTGGGGCGAGTGAGTCCCAGTGTTTCCCAGGAGCAGGCAGGCCTGGTTCTATAAGGAAGAAGCTGGTATCAGTCTCATTTTACAGAGGAGGAAACTGAGGCTCAGAGAGGTTGAGCAACTAGCCTGAAATCACACAGCTAGTAAGTAACAGAGCCAGGCCTTGAAGCCCACCATGTCCCTTGCCCTAATCCATTTCTACGTTGTGTTTAGCATATCATGCAGGGCAGGGCTTCTTAAACTTTGTCACCAAAGGGCTCTGACTGCCTCCTGAGGGTCTCAAGTTAAAGCTCAAAGCGATGCTCGGCGAGCTGGGCACATGAATTGTACACATGATGCCTATATAATTTTATTAACCCACATCACTGCAATAAATTCAATAACAAATAAATTTAAAAAGGAGTATGTGTGGCTTTGGAGCAGGGCAGCGATGCTGTGGGCATACTCGCTGAGCGTTTCCCGTTGGTCATGTTATGGAACCATCTCAATTGCCCGTGGGAAACAGCCGTGGTCCCATTGTCCAGATGAGAGCACTGAAGCTCAGAACGGCTGAGACCTGTGCTCCAGCTTACTCAGAGGCTTGGCTGTTGGGGCACCAAATCTGTTTTTTCACAACAGCGGGCTGCTGCTGCTGGGAAATAAAGCAGCGAGGTCCAGGTCCTGGCCTTGCTCTGACTGATGGCATCACCTTTGGCGAGCCAACCCTCTGGGGGCGAGTTTTCTTTGTGAAATGGCCCATGTCCCATTCCTTATAGCACGAGGTGCTGCCAGTCACGGTGGCCCCTTCTCCTGTGGCAACAGGACTGGAGCACGTGTCCCTGGCCTGGCCAATCAGAGTGTCCTAGCCCCCTGGCCACAGTCATTAGTTAAGGAATGGGCACGTGATTCCAGCCAGGCCAATTGAAATCTTCCTCAGGGTGTGCCAGGGCCAGGGGAGGCCCCTCTTCCTTCCTGCGGGGTTGCTGTGCCAGGGAGGCTACAGGGCGGAGAGCCTACCGTCAGGTTGAGCTGGGCCATGATGGGAGGCAGAGCTCTGGGGCCACTTCAGCCCCTGGATCCAGCCATGCCTGAAGCCATTCCTCTCCCCGCACTCCCCAGTTCCAAGAGGCAGTCAATTCCCTTTCTCGGTACCTAATCTGACCTGGGCTTGTGTTGCTTGCGGTGCAGTGGGCAGACCTGGGAGTTGTTTCTAGCTCTGTGGGGCACTCTGTGTGGGCACTAAACGTAGCAGGTGCTTGATGGCAGGCCAGTGGCTTCCTCCGTCTCCGGCCTGAGGAGTTCTCTGCCTTTAGGACCAGGTTTGGCCCGCATGCGCACGTGCACCCACATGCACAAGCAGGGTGGGGCGGGGGAGGCGGTTGTATATAAAATGTCAAAGAATTCATGGCTCGGGAGTGACCGTCTTCCAATGAGGGACAGAGATGGGCGGATACACACTCCAGCTCCCTGTCCCCTGAGAGGACAATCTAGAGGCGTCTTCTATGCAGTCGCTGTGAGGGTCCCTGGCAAAACTGAGCCCCAGTCACCCACAGGGGGGGGCTGCTCAGTGAAGCAGCCTCTGTCGCCTCTCCTCCCTGCCATTGCCTTCCCCGCGCTCTCACCCAGGAGTCCTGGGCTCCCCCCTCAGATAAGCTACCTGCACCGAAGCCTCATTTCAGGGTCTGCTTTGGGGAAGAGAGGGTTGAAACTTGTACAGCTATCTATGGGGTTTGGTTTTCTGGGCTGGACAGATCTGGAGACACTTACCTGATTGGAAAGTGTGAAATGGCAAGGTCCCCAGTCCTGGACGCACGAAGGCTGCGTAAAGACTGGGCAAGTGGGGCCGAGACCACAGGACCGGGCTGACAGATGTCCGAGACGCCAGGAAGTTGATGGGACAGATGAGGTTAGAGCATTGGGGCCATCTGGGGGCCTCCATTTGGAACTTTGAGGGGTCCCTGAGTTCCCCTGGAGCACAGGGTCCAGAAGAGTCTGGATAGACAGGAGCCGGGAGCACTCAGCTGAGCCATGGCCTGGTTCCCAGCCTGGTTTTGTTTGCCTTCCCCTCTGCCTTTGTTCTCTCGCCCGCTTATTTACCTGTAAAGGCGTCCTGCGTCTCTGCCTCCCTGGTGGGGGAGAGCTGGTAATGCCTGGGTCCCACCTCTTCCCCCTCCCCTCCAGAGGTCCCGGCTCCAGGAAGAAGGCGGCCTGCCGCTGTGGGGTGTTTGGCTGGTGCAGCTCTGCCTGGGGTCCGCCTCCTCCTCTCCTCCCCAGGGGGCCTCTGCTCCCCGCTGTTCCCTGTCACTTCGGCAGCGCTTGGCATATGGGGAACGAGGCCTAAGTGTTGGCTGCTTTTCTCACTCCGGATCATTGTGAGCCCCGCGGACTAAGGGCTCACATCTTATGATGATGACTATGTTAAAGGGGCGCCTAGCAGCCATTTCTGCATCGGGGCCGCTCACGCAAATTCCACTTAACCTGCGAAGCCAACCTAAGGACTTGAGCTGCAGCCTCCAAAGACAAAACAAAATAAATTTAGTTAGAGAAACCCCAGTGGTGCTTGCTCTGTGCGCCTTTTCTCAGTCTCTGGGGCTCTGCCTAAAGGGTTTTCCCTTGACCATGTCCCAAGTGTGGATCCAGGAGAGCAGTGGTGTGTCCTTAACGGCCACCGCGGAAGTCAGCACCGTCATTAGCCCGTTTTACTGGTGAGGAATGGAGACACAGAGAGGGGATGCAACCTGCCCAAGGACACAGCTAGGGAGTGACTGCGCCAGATTTGAACTCAGGCAGCCTCACTCCAGCTCCCGGCTCCGCTGTCCCGTTTTTGTCCTTCTCACTTCCAGGTCTTCCAACACCCTTCCCCCACCCGGGGCAGCCCGGGCAATGGTGGGGGACAGGTCACACAGCCCGGTGGCTCTCAGGCTGGCCACGCCCCTCCGGCTCCGGGGTGGACGGGACCTTTGTTTTGGAAATGCGGCCGGAGCCTCCTGCAGGCCCTGGGTGGGCTAGGTGAGGTGGGGGCGGGGCTGGAAGCCAAGTTGTTCCTCCGGTTGGGCTGCCTCGCCTGGCGGGGGGCCTAGCCCTATTAGAATGCCTTCATCCTGACTCCCACCGGAAGTTCCTCGTTCCTGCATAATTACATTA
This sequence comes from Pipistrellus kuhlii, assembly GCF_014108245.1. Lineage (NCBI taxonomy): Eukaryota > Metazoa > Chordata > Mammalia > Chiroptera > Vespertilionidae > Pipistrellus > Pipistrellus kuhlii. Next base: position 5,440,587 of record NW_023425532.1, read on the forward strand.
AGTTTTTATGATGGGGATCTGGGCTGCTAGCTGCGTTATTTTGCTGGGGCGGCTGCATTCCTCGGGTCTGGGTTTACCTCTCTCTCTCTCTCTCTCTCTCTCTCTCTCTGCTCTGGAATGCGGGTCGTGGACAAGTCCCCTGGCAGCAATCTGGGGGCAGGTGAAGAGCCAAAATTTCTTGAATCCCAGGGTCAGGAAACCTGTCTTGCCTGCAGGGTAGAAGGTGGAAGCCTGGGTCTGAAAAATGGCCTGAGCCTTCACCAGCTGACATCTGGGGCCTCGTGAGCCCGGGACATGGGGGGGTCCCTGACTTCTTAGCCTGGGCACCCCATCTAGGGCTCCTTGCACTTTGCTTTCCAGATATTGACTAGGCTGGTTGTTTCACACACATAACTGGTGTGTGTGTGTGTGTGTGTGTGTGTGTGTGGCCTTTCTTTTTAAATAGCTCAAAAAATTACCTGTAAGCAATACTAGCATAAAAGGAGACCCAATCTCACACCCTACAGAAAAATAAATACCAGCAGCTTAAAATTTGAACGTTACAAAGCACCGAAAAACCCAAGCTGAAATCTCATAGTGGATTATTTAAGAATGGCAGGGCAGGAAGGCCCCAATACAAATTACCACAACATTGAAAAGATGCTTACTCAGTCACTTAGCACCAAAGAAATGCAAATAGGGGTTGGGATGGGTTGAGCTCTATGGCCAGGGAGGAGGTATCAGGGAGGACGGAGAGGGTTGCACCCTTTCCCCTAAAAGTATTTTGAATTAAAAAAAACATATATTTGTGTTGATTTCAGAGAGGAAGGGAGAGGAAGAGAGATAGAAACATTGACGATGAGAGAGAATCCTGGATCCACCGCCTCCTGCACGCCCCACACTGGGGATCTAGGCCTCAACCTGGGCCTGTGCCCTGACCGGGAATTGAACCCTGACCTCCTGGCTCAACCCCTGAGCCATGCCGGCCAGGCTAGTTTGAATTTTTTGAAGCACATAATTACTTTTTGAATTCAAACAAAACCTATATATTTTTTACAAAATTTAAAAATCAATGCATCCCTCTTGTAAAAGGCTAAGGACATAGGGAAAGTAGTTATAATTTATTTTTATTGATGCTGTGACTATGTGCCTGAGCCTGCTCTGAGATCATGGTATGGATCATCTTCTTGACTCTTCCTAGCCACACACTGAGACGGGCTGCAGGCCGTGGCCCCTTGTACAGATGAGGAAACTGAGCATGAGTGACTAGACAGCTTCCCCGAAATCACACAGCTGGTCCAGGGGAGCTGGGATCCGGAGGCGCACTAAGTCCCCCTAACCCCATTTTACCTACAGATGGGGACTGTGACTGTCTTAGATATTCCCTGCTGTATTGTGTGCGCATGCGTGTGAGCTCATAGGAGGGCCTTCAAATTCCAGATAAGTGCTGGAATTTGTGCCCTGACAATCTCCTCCTTCATCTTTTTCCCTCTTCCTTGCTTTGTCCCTGATTTGGGACTTTTTCCTCTATTTTGGGGGGCTTTCCAGAACAGAGCTGGAGAGTCTCCTCTGCCATGAAACTAAAGACTCTAGTGAAAGAAAAGGCCTCCGTGTGCCTGATTTTCCCTGCCAAAGCAGGGGAAACCAGGAGGACTGCCTGGTAGCGGCATCCTTGGAGAGAAATTCTCCTCAGAGGTGACACTTATTCTGCACCTGGAGACTAAGCCAGTTGGCAGGCATGGGACTCACTGTGATGTGGCAAGAGCCTGGTCTCCAGCTTCCCAAATGCCTGCAGGAGCTGGGCCTGTGCCTGCTCCGGCTGAGTGAAATCCTGTAGCGGATTTTTAGAAAGTGCTGTGGACAGTGTAATAGAGAAAATGCTCCGGAGACAGGAGCCAGCTTCGAGGGCTGGCCAGGAGTCAGCGCTCAGCAGAGCGATGGTCCAAGACCCAGCCAGCCCTTGTCCTCACCCCACCGCACCCCGTCCCCACCCTTGGCCCGCGCCCCGTCCACCTCCCACAGCTGCACACGCCTCATTGTTCAGGGACAAAGGCAGCTGAGGTTTGTGAGAAAGGAGAAAGAGGAAACTCAGCCGAATTCATCTTGCTTGTAAGTGAGCGGCTGGCGCTGGCCCCTGAGCGGGGGAGTCACAGGCGGATGGCAGGGAGGCTGGGGACTGCCTGGTTGGAAGGGAGGGGCGGGACGCGCAGCGGGGTGCGAACAGCAGGTGATTTATGGCGCCAATAAGCACGGCGGCTCAATCTTTGCAGTTTCCCCTCAAGTTGTGCCTGAGCTCAGGCCCCTTGGAGCATCTCCTGTTCGCGCTGCGGGGCGGCCATGGCCGCTGGGGCTCAGGAACCTGGCTCCTCTGGTCCTGCTGATGGGCACCCTTCCCCGCTGGGGCCCAGGGAGAGCCCCAGCCCTGACCCCAAGCCGAAGGGCAGTGGGAAGGTGTGCCAGTAAACCTGGGTGGATCCTGGCCAGTGTGGCTCAGAGGATAGCGCATCAGTCTGCAGACCAAAGGGTCCTGGGTTCGATTCTGGTCAAGGGCACATGCCTGGGATGCAGGCTCCTCCCCAGCCCTGCCCTGGTCGGGGCGTGTGCAGGAGGCAACCAGTCGATGTGTTTCTCTCACATCCATGTTTCTCTCTGTCTCTCCCTCTCTTTTCCACTCTCTCCCTAAGAATCAATGGGAAATATCCTCAAGTGAGGAGTTACAACAAAACCCAAAAACAACACACACACACACACACACACACACACACACACACACACACACACACACACACACACACACACACACACACACACACACACAGGACAAGCAGACCTGGATGGCTATGATAAGGAAGGTTCTGACGGAGCCGGCATGTGTGGCCTCGGGGCCTTTGGGAAAGGCGGCCAGTGACTAGGATCCCCCAGCAGGCGCCTAGCAGGCTGGAGACCCGGCGCCGCCCTGCTGCTGCTGCCGTAGAAGGCTAGTCCCCTGCCATGTGGGCCTCTCACATTCCCCGTGGACCCAGCCTCGTCCCTTGTGGGGGGCAGGGGTTGCAGGAGGGATTACTGACCGGGTGTCTCCTTGTTCCCATCATGCCCTGCTCTCGGCGCCCCAGGTCCACACGGAATAGACCCTTGGCAAAATGGCCTGGGTGGGGTGGAGGGCCTCAGCTACAGGTCCTTCTTGGGAGGGCCTGGCTGAGAACACGCTGCCAGACACCCTGCTGTTTAGTCTATTCCTCCCTGGAGGCTTATGAGTTTTCTTCCAAGTCTTCTGGAATGTTCTTAAGCAGGGCTAGAGTGAAAGGAAACACAGCCTGGCTTCCCTTCCTCTCCCCCTGCACACTCCCCATGCACCAGAACTTATTTCCTATCGGAGCTCAGTCATGTCCAAATGGTCAGTGGCCTCCAGGGGTTGTGGGGATGCGGGGGGGCATGGACAAGGCCACCACCTTCCAGGTGTCAGCTGGGAGCGGGGGAGTGCTCCCCAGGGCTTGGCCACCACCAACCACACAGGCCCCTTTGGCATGAAGGTCTCCTTGGCACTGGAGGAAGCAGCGCTGTGGGGTGGACGGATGGATGCAGCTGGCACTGCTGAGGCAGGGCTGCACAGAGCCACCTGGAGGTCTACCAGCAGGCCAGCCAGCGACCAGCCACAGCACCGCGCTTGGGCGCAGGTAGATCTGGGTTCAAATGCTGGCTCCACGATGGGGACCAGAGTGAGTTATTCCCCTTCCCCAAGCCCTAGTCTCCTGGTGTGTAAACTGAGGACAAGAACAGATTCCTTCTGGGGTTACTGAGAGAGTTCAACCAGATAAGACTGGTAAGAGCTGGCGCAGTGCCTGCCACACAGCAGGTGCTCAGCGGTGTAGCTGCTATTATTCATCAGGACGCGTCTGCTTGTCCTCTGTCCTCAGGGCCCACCATCTTTCTCTGGATACTGGCTATTCCCAGCAACCACAGAGCCCCGAGGGCTTATCTGATAAAGCCATTCCTATTTGTGGCTGGGCCTGAGACTTAGCATGGGAAGTATTTGCATGCTATAACCCATCTCAGCCTGGTGGGATGAGTTTATTCATTTAAGAAAATATTTTAAAAATTGATTTCAGAAAGGAAGGGAGAGGGAGAGAGAGATAGAAATATCAATGATAAGTGAGAATCCTGGATCTGCTGCCTCCTGCACGCCCCAGCCTGGACCAGCTTCTGCTGGGCAGGCACATTCGTTATCTAGCTCCATCTGCACCAGCACTATGAAGGAGAGATGAGTATCACCCCCATTTGACAGAGAAGAAACAGGTTCTGAGGGGCTGAGTCACTGGCCCAGGGTTCCATAGCATGCCCAGACTTAGCTGGGGTAGGCCCTGGAGCTGTAAACGCAGGCAAACACATCTCAATTGCAAGGAGCACCCTGTCCAGGGGTGGAGACAAGCAGACATCAGATCACCAGCATGTAGTCATGGCAGTGGGCACAGGGTATTGTGGGCACAGAATAGGACACCTGGGGACATATGGGAGCATACAGTTGGGTGCATTAGCCCATGTTGGTGCTTCCCCATACGGATCTGAAGCCACACAGAACAGCATAAAGTTTATTCTCCCACCTTCTGAGGGCCCAGCCCACCTGCCCCAAATCAGCCCACCCTAGCCAGAGAAGCAGCCTCTTTAAAATGTCAAATTCACCTAGCCAGTGTGGCTCAGTGGTTGAGTGTCAACCTATGAACCAGGAGGTCCTGGTTCGATTCCTCTTCAGGGCACAGACCTGGGTTGTGGGCTCCATCCCCAGTGGGGGGCATACAGGAGGCAGCCGATCCATGGTTCTCTCTCATCATTGATGATTCTATCTCTCTCTCTCTCTCTCCCTCTCCCTTGCTCTCTGAAGTTAACAAACATATATTTAAGAAAGTCAAATTACTTCCAGGGCCCACATTGGAATCAAGAGATGCTCCCCCTTATGTACCCTTCCAGGGATAGTCAAGGCATAGAGAAAGATACATGTATATGATTGCATGTAAATATACCCTTTTCAAAACTGCCAATGATAGTGCAGGATAAACAAACATGATGTATGTATAGGAGCAAGTCACCTTCCTGGCTGTTTCCCGTCCTGAAAGCCACCCCTGCTGCCAGCTTATACAAGGTTGAGCATATACACCTTTGCAAAAAGACAAAGGATGGCATCCTATTAACACAATAAAGTTTGGTGTACCGTGTTTTTTCACTTAATGCTGTCTCACAGAGCATGTCGATCATACCTGTAGCTCTGTTGCGTTCTTTTTAAAGTTTTTAAAAAAGTCTTTATTTTTGAGATTAATACAGATACCCCTCTTTTTTCTCCCCATTGCCTCCTCTACACAGTTCCTGCAGCACCCCAGGCCTTCACCAGCCTATTGTCTGTGTCCATAGGTAATGCATATAAAATCTTTATTTAATTGCTTCCCATCCCCCCACCCTCCTTCCCTCTGAGAATCATCAGTCTGTTCAATTTCCATGCCTCTGATTCTATTTTATTCACCAGTTTATTCTGTTCATTAGATTTCTTATTTATTTATTTATTTATTTATTTATTTAATTTTTAGATTCAATTATTGATAAGTATGTATTTGTTGCCATTTTGTTGTTCATATATATATATATATATATATATATATATATATATATATATATATATTTTATCTTTACCTTTTTCTTCTTCTTCCTCTTCTTAAAGAATACCTTTCAGAATTTCATATAATACTGGTTTGGTGGTGATGAACTTCTTTAGCTTTTTCTTGTCTGTGAAGCTCTTTATCTGACCTTCATTTCTAAATGATAGCTTTGCTGGGTAGAGTACTCTTGGTTGTAGGTCCTTGCTATTCATCACTTTGAATATTTCTTGCCACTCCCTTCTGGCCTGTATAGTTTCTGTTGAGAAATCAGCTTCCTTGTAGGTAACTATCTCTTGCTGCTTGTAAGATTCTCTCTTTGGCCGAAACTGGTTTGGCTCAGTGGATAGAGCATCGGTCTGTGGACTGAGGGGTCCCAGGTTCGATTCTGGTCAAGGTCATGTACATTGGTTGTGGGCACATCCCCAGTGGGGGGTGTGCTGGAGGCAACTGGTTGATGTTTCTCTCTCATCGATGTTTTTGGCTCTCTATCCCTCTCCCTTCCTCTCTGTAAAAAATCAATAAAATATATTTAAAAAAAAGAGATTCTCTCTTTGTCTTTTGCTCTTGGAATTTTAATTGTGATGTGCCTTGGTGTGGGCCACTTTAGGATCCTCTTGTTTGGGACTCTCTGTGCTTCCCGGACTTGTAAGTCTATTTCTTTCACCAGGTAGGGGAAGTTTTCTGTCATTATTTCTTCCAATAGGCCTTCAATATCCTGCTCGCTCTCTTCTTCTGGCAACTCATAATGCAAATGTTGGTATGCTTAAAGTTGTCCCAGAGGCTCGTTACACAATCTTCATATTTTTGGGTTATTTTTTCTTTTTGCTCTTCTGGTTTGGTGTTTTTTTGCTTCCTCATATTTCAAATCATTGATTTGATTCTCAGAATCCTCTACTCTACTGTTGAATCCCTGTATATTATTCTTTATTTTGGTCAGTGTATCCTTAATTTCTGACTGGTTCTTTTCCATTTTTTGTGTGGAGGTTTCTAGAAGATTCTTGAGTAACCTTATAACCATGGTTTTGAATTCTATATCTAGTAGTTTGCTTTCTTCCATTTGTTTCATTTGTGACCTGTTTCTTTGTTTCCACATTTTGGCTGCTTTCCTGTGATTGTCTTTATGTAATGGGTAGAGCTGCTGTCTCCTTGAGTTTGTAGAATTGCCTTGTATAGTAAGTGTCCAATAGGGCCCAAAGGCTCAGCCTCCCCAGGCACCTGAGCTGGGCCCTCTAGGTGCACCCCCTTTGTGGGCTGTGTGCACAGTGCTGTTGTAGTTGAGCCTTGATTGTTGTTGGTATCATGGGGAGGAATTAACCTCCAGACCAATTGGCTGTGGGGACCAGCTGTGACTACAGTGGGAGAGCTGCTGTGCAGGGGACAGCCCTATGGAGCAGGGCTTGCTTCAGTGGGGCTTTGGCCCTCACTGAGTCTGCCTCTTGAGTGTGTCACTTATGGATGTGTAGAGTTGTAATCTGGTCTCACTCTGACCACTGGGTAACACTGGCTCTTGGGTCTCCAGGGAGGGGAAAAGTCAGCCACTGCCTGGGGCCACCCAGCAGGAGCTACAGAGAGATCTGCAGAGTCCTCCTCTTAGTATCGGGTCTGGAAGTGCCCAGATGAGGCCCAGCGGTGAAGCAAAACAGGCTGGCACTGGTGCAGGCTCTTGGGCCTTTCATTGATAGGTTTGGGGCTCCCTGACTCAGGTGAGCTTGTTTGAGAGGTTTTATCCTGAGCAAGGACAGGCCATGCATATGCAACAGCTGCTGCCCACAGCTTGGGCGGGGTTATAAATTGGATGGGCGGGGTCTCAGGGAATCACCAGGGTGGAGCAAACAGAAATGGCTGCCTGTCAGCCCTGTGACTGACAGGGAGAGCCTAGCATGAGAATAATGGTCCCTGTGAGCACCTCCATTTGGGAGAAAGCTGCCCCTGAGTTCCTGCCCTGATGACAGACCATCCAGTTCCTCCTCGTATGTGTCTGGGTCCCCCAGAGCCTCGCCCTGCACTGGAGCTCAGAGGAAGCAGGACCTTGTAAGTTCAGTTCATGTGCCAGCCTGTTAAGAGGAGCAGCTGGGTCCTCAGCAGCCCGTGTGTCCCTCAGTCCTAATCCCCACTGGTTGCCTCCTGCATACCCCCTACTGGGGATGTGCCTGCAACCAAGGTACATGCCCTTGACAAGAATGGAACCTGGGACCCCTCAGTTTGCAGGTCGATGCTCCATCCACTGAGCCACACCGGTCAGGGTGGTTGTTCTGTATTTTAGTTGTAATTTAATGTGGTTGTGGGAAGTGATGAGTATAAGTGCCTATGCTGCCATCTTGGTCTCTCTCTCTCTCTCTCTCTCTCTCCTCCTCTCTCTCTCTCTCTCTCTCTCTCTCTCTCTCTCTCTCTCTCTCTCTCCGAAATCTCATCTTCTCCTCCTCTCCCTCCTCGCCGTCTCTCTCTCTCTCTCTCTCTCTCTCTCTCTCTCTCTTTCTCTCTCTTGTTCTTTTTAATGGCTGCATAACATTCTGTGATGAAGATATGCCAGACTTTATTTAACCAGTCTCCTAGGAATGGATATCTATTCAGGTTGCTTCTGGTCATTTATAGCTACAAGTAACCTAGCTCTGAATATCCCTTTACATAAGTTTTTACTCACATGTGTAAGTCCGTATGCCTTTGCCGGAGAAAAGGGCATGCATGTTAACATGAAATACCATTAAGGCATACTTAACTATGCACAATCTGGGCCTGAAATCTCACCCAGAGAAATGAGTCACGGAGGGCACAATTTTGACCATCAGCAAGAAACATCGTCTCCCCGAGCAGAGTGTGTCTGCTTCTCCTGGGAGCGCCCTCCCCTCTCCCCAGCTCCGAAGCCCCAGTGCCAGCGAGCAAAGGCAGCTGGGGCGCCCTGACTCCCTACCCCCTGGGGGAGGGGCACCGTGGCGTCCTCTGGGCGCAGAAGTTCCCTTTCTAATCAGTTTTCCCACCGCATCATTGGCGGCCAAGACAGACTTTCATAACTTGCTATCTTTACAATATGTCGTTCAAATTTAAAACATGCTAAAAGGGAGAAAATATTTATAGAATTTCTCTCTGGAAGGAAAAAAAACCCTACTTTTAAGCCTAGCCAATGACATTTCTGGAAACCACAGAGGGAAAACAGCAACAACTCGCAGAAGATAAAATGGACTAATTACACAACAGATCTCTAATTTAAGAAACTAGCTGCATTCTTCTGTGTCCCGCCCCCCCTCCCCCCAAAGATGACAGGGAACAAAAACACTGGGTTAGCAGCTTATTAAAACAATAATGTAACCACTCCTGACCTCCCCCGCTGCAAGGCCATGTGGGTCCGTGTGTGTGTGCGCGCAGCCATGGGCCCGCGCATGGGGTTCCCTTTGGTGGGTTCTTGGCCCGCGAACCAGTTTCCCATGGGAAGGAGTGGGATCTGCTGCCTGGGTTATTTAAGTCTCGGAGCATCCTCCCTCTTCCAAAGCTGGCAGTGTCTCCATGGCGTGACAGGGAGCTGCCTGTTAGCCCGTCCTCTGCTCTCTCTGCAGTCCCGCCTCGGGGTGGTCAGCAAGGCTGGGGAGCCCCCTCCCCTGGTTTCTGTGCATCTGAGCCCAAGGCTTCCCAACGGCCACGGAGGGAGTCTCTCTGCGGCCAGAGCTGCCGGGAGCCGGAGTGATGGCAGCCAAAACCTCGGCGTGAACTTCATTTCTGTTTGGATTTTTATGGAAATGGTTTCTCCCAGATACGCACCCTGTGGGAGTGCTCCCTCCGCCCTCGTTTTTATGTCTGAGTGGGTTACGTGGGCTCGTGCATCGGTTTGCAGCAAATGTGGCCACCGAGCGGTTTGGGTGAAACCTTGGGCTGCCCGGCGTGGCTCTCGGAGGCCGTGTGAGCCCATGGGCAGCGCTCCTGTGCCTGGACAGGCTTGGCTCTCTGAGCCCAGCTTGGGGATTGTGGCTGCTCGAGGGCTGCTCTGCTCTGCTGGGGGCTTTGAGGAAGGGTCTTTACTCCCAGGCCTGCAGTGTAGACCGGAGCTAATGTGGGTGTGAGGGCTTTGCAGAACCAGGATGAGGAATCCTAGTGGGAAACAAGGAAGTATGGTGAGCCCTGACTGGTGTGGCTCAGTGGATAGAGCATCAGCCTGTGGACTAAAGGGTCATGGGTTTGATTCTGTACTTCAATTGCAGATTTGATCTTGGACCCCAGCATACAGGAGGCAATCAGTCGATGTTTCCCTCTCTTTATCTCTCCCCCTCCCTTCCATTCTCTAAACAGCAATGGAGCCCTAACTGGTGTGGCTCAGTGGACAAAATGTTGGCCTGTGGACTAAAGGGTCCCAGGTTCGATTCCGGTCAAGGGCATGTACCTTGGTTGTGGGCACATCCCCAGTGCGGGGTGTGCAGGAGGCAGCTGATCGACGTTTCTAACTGTCTATTTCTCTCCCTCTCCTTCTCCCTTCCTCTCTGTAAAAAAATCAATAAAATATATTAAAAAAAAAATAAAAATCAATGGGAAAATATCTTGGGTGGGGATTCACAGAAGCAAAAGAAGAATAGTGAGAAGGCAGAGAGGGGCCCTGAGGAAGGGGGCCGGCGGGGGCAGGCGCTCCACTCTGGGTCAGGGTCTGATGGCTATTCTCAGCATTGAGCTCAGCTGACGGCCTCAGTTTCCCTACCTTGCCTTCTCTTACTCAGTGGGTGCCAATGTGTTGATTTGGGCACGTGCTGTCCATCTTCCCAGAACACAGACCAGCACCCAGGTGGGGTGGGCGAAGGGTGCACACCCACAGGGTTCCGGACAGTCCTTCCCTCTGGGGACCCAGGTTTCTGTCTGGCATCAGGGTGCCTCTCCCTCCCCAGGACTCTCGGTGCCCCTGTGAGCTGGAGACCCACACACATCACATCAGCTTGGGCATCTCCCATGAACCCCTGAGTCATTCAGCCAGCTGCGCTCTTAACCTCTCTGCGTGCATGCCCAGCATCGCCCCCCCCCCCCCCCCCATACCTGCTCTCCCCACAGCCTGTTCAGCCCGGCCCTTCCCACTGTGCTGTCCAAAAGCCTGGCTCACCCCGGAGCCACCCTCTCACACCCACATCAGCCCTTCAGCAGGTGTGGACTGTGCCTTCAGACTAGATGCATGTCAGCATCCCAGCCCCCACTGCTCATCTGTGCCAGCTCCCCGGCTCCCCTCTGGGTTAGCGAAGGGCCCGCTGGTCTCCCCACTCCCATCCCAGCGCTTCTCCATCTGCTCTCAGCAGCCAGGCCATCGGGTTTAAACCCAAGTCATGTCATGGCCCTCCATGCTCAGAGCTCTCTGGTGGCTTTCTATCGGCTCACAGTGGCCTCAAGCCAGCCCCATCTTCTACAACTACCGTCCCCTCTCTGACCCCACCCCCGGTCCCTTCCTCCTTACTCCACTGCAGTCAGCTGGCCTCCTGGACACACCAGCCTCAGGCCCTTTGCACCTGCTGTCTCCTCTGCCTGGAATGCTCCTCCCCGAGTCATTTGAGGGGTTGCCTCCTTCTTCTCCCACTTCCTTTCCCAAGCTACGAGGTTATACTCTACCTCTCCCTATTGATGCTGATTCTTCCCTATCGTTCCCCTAGTGAGACAGAGATTTCACTGGTTTTCTTTGTGCTCAGAGGAGAGGCCAGCACACAGTAGGTACTTCATATCGGTTGGATGAAAGAGTAATGCATGGATGGATGCAGTGGCAATTAGGTAAATGTTCTATTGGCATGTGTCTTACAGGCAACGTCTGAAGGCCAAGGGTGCCGACTGGGCCTGACAGGGCCTCACTCACCGTCCAGGCCTGGGAGTAGACAGATGCCTCGGTGCTCGCCGGTCCTGGAGCTCCAGTGGAGTGGCCGCCCAGCGTCTTCCTCCCTCAGCCTGCAGGTAAGCACTGGTGGCTTTCTATTCGCTCTGCTGTAGCCCATAACCCTAGGCAGGTCTGCAGGTTTGAATGCTGGGCTGTTGCTCTTGGAACATTCTCGAAAGCTCACGGCCGGCAGTGAGAGATGCATGAGGTTTAACGGCATTGTTGGTGCCAGGAGCGCTTGGCGCCCCTTAGGCATGAGAACGACAGAGCTTTGCTTTCCCATCAGCCCTTGCAGGCCGCCTAAGCAGAAATCAGCCTCGTTGAGTGAGCATTCCAATGTCAAGATCAAGTGCTTGCTTGGCCTGGTTCTAGATGGCATTCCGTGGGCCAGGCTGCTCAGTGTGCACATCTGTAAAATGGGGCCCACGGTATCCACCTCACATGGCTGGTGTGTGAGGAAGAAATGAGCAAC